>NC_142438.1:56686515-56989545 GCF_059453495.1 Arachis ipaensis
ACAAATTTTTATAGTACTCCTAACATTTTTTAATCAATTTCTTAAATTATTTTGCATAAAATAAAATATTTTTTGTGGTATAGTTAAAATAAATTTATTAAAAAATATTCATGAGCTATCAAGAATGGGCAGAAGAGTATTGTATAGAATTCGAATTGCTCACTATATAATTCGAATCAGAGGGATTCGAACTTTCCCATGTGTAATTCAAATCATGTAATATCTCACCATATAATTTAAAAAAATTTATTAAAAAATATTCATGAACTATTAAAAATGGACAAAAGAGTATTGTATGAAATTCGAATTGATAGCTCATTAATATTTTAAAGAAGTCTCATAATTAAATATTTTGTTAACTTTTTTTTAATGCATGAAATAAAATATATATTTTTTAATTTTAAATTATTAATTTTTTAATAAAATTTTTAATAAATTATTAATTTTTTAATAAATCAGGGTGTAATTCGAATCACCCTAATTCAAATTATTGTATGTGTAATTCGAATTAGGTTGATTCGAATTAGTGGGTGTGTGCGTGTGTGTAATTCGAATCAAGGTGATTCGAATTACATGTAAATCAAGTTCGAAACAACCTAATTCAAACTATATAGAAATGTGCATTGGTTGATTCATGAAATAATTTTTGGTTTGGTAGATTTGTGTAATTTTTTGTTCCCTTTTGCTTAATATAGTGATTTATCCTATATTTTAATTATAAAATTAATAATATATAATAAAATTTTCGAGCCTGGGCAGGCCAAGATTTGAATACCATGGATTCGGTACGATTAGACGATTAGTAATTGAAGCGGACATGCATTCAATTTAAAATGGCAATAAAGAGTGATAATTGATAAAAGGTCACATATAGTAGGCATTAATGTTGACAAATGCATGAAAATGGTACAGAGGGGAAAATTATCCGGTGATTTCCAACACATCCGCATGATATAGTACTTCAATTGTTCTCAAGTAATTTATGCGACACAACACGCGTTATATAGTTCAGAATATGACGGGAATAGTTTGGACCATTTTACTTAATGCACTCCCCTACACCTTACCATCAAAATTTGAAAACAATCACACTAACATCAATAAATATTCACAAAATTCTGTTTCTAAGCAAACACACATCATGTAGTGGTTGTTTGGGTGCTATGTATACAAGTTAACTGTAGGATGGTTAAAATGTCAATTCGTTCATTCATTTAAACGAGCCGATTTTGTCCATAAAATTTTGTCCGTTATTTTAGATTAAACTGGTGGAATCCGATTAAACCAATAAAAATAATGGATTAAATAAGTTATTTGTTGATTTTTTTTGTATTTTTTTTTTAAAAAATATTTTTAATTAATATTTTTTTTATCTGATTCGAAAATTCGACTACCAACTAACAAAATACTATTTATTTAAAATTTAACCTAAAAATAATATTTTTTGTTAAAATATTTTTAAAAAATAAAATAAAAAATTAAACGATTCGATCCGTTTAGTTTATTAGGCTGACTCCAAACTAAAAAATTATGACCCATAAACCAAACAAATTTAAGCATACTAATTCAATTAGTTTAATCCATAAAATTAATCAGATCAAACCTAAACGGATCAGATTATTGACCAGCCATAGTTACTTGTAACGCCCACTAGATAGATAACTTTAGGGAATGGTCACCTAATTTAGGAGCTCGATTTTAACATCATGTTACTCATTATTTATGTAGATGTCCGTGTGAGATGTCTGATAAATTTCACCGATTATTCTGTCTTTTTTTTTTATTATTAAGTACTTATTTTTTGTCCTACCATTTTTCACAAAAGATTAAGTGAGTAAATAGTAATTATAAAATAACAACGTAATATTTATTATGCAATACAATATGTGAGACATTATTAATCTTCTTTTACTTCATCACGTCCAACAAGAACAACAAAGGCCAGTCTTAGTGTAAGTTGACTCTATTGATCAAATAATATTATTAAGTCTTATTATGTATATTGTGTCAAAAAAATAATTTATTTATATGTTTAGATATTTTTTATAACCTCATTTAAAATCGTGATAGGTCTCTCTCTATCTTTAGAGCGTTTCTAATAAAAGACTCCGCTTAATTTTTTTTGTCTCACGTAAAGAAAAATATTGAATACCATTAAATTTATTGTCAGATTTAATATTAGACATTAGTGGCGAATTTATCGCAGATTTATCAATGAATTTAGCAATAAATTTGTCGGATAAAAAAATTACTGTCGGATTTAGTTTTCCAATGATAAATTTACCGGTAATAATTCACTACAAGAAATATTGTTAAAATTGACAACTAAGCCATCGATAATATTAAAATTTGACAGCAAAATAGAGGACGGAGGTGGTCGCTATTAAGCTTGTCGATTTTTTAAAATTCCAATAAAATCGACGGCTTGCCTAGCCATTCGATAATAATTTAATAAAATCGACAGTATTTCCGTCTATAATATGAGTTTGAGAATTTTACCTTTTTACTAAAGTCGACAACATTGCCGTGGATATTATTATATAAAATCGACACCATTTCTGTCGATATTTGATTCAATAAAATCAACACTATTTTCGTCTATAATATGAACTTGAGGATTTTACCTTCTTAATGAAATTGACAACGTTGCTGTCGATATTATTATATGAAATCGACGTCGTTACTGTCGATATTTGATTTAATAAAATTGACGAAATTGCCATCAATTTAATTATTTAGATACCGACAAATTTTTTGTCTATATTTTTTTTTTGTCTATTTTAAATTTAAAAAGCGACAACTCTATCGTTGATTTTAATAGCTATATTTTTTTAATTATTTTTTCTATTTGAAAAATAGTAAACAATTAATGCAAATTAACTTTTAAATATAGAAATAAAATTTATACAGAATATTAGATAACAAGACAAATAAATTTTTAAATATAAAAATAAAATGTATACTAAATATTAGATAATGAATTTACAAACTATCAAAATAATAAATAATCCTCTAATGTAAAGACTCAAGACAAGATAAATAACTAAACTTAGACTTATATTCGTTTAAATTGCAATCCATTAATAATACAAAATATTCAAAATAAAGTAAATAACCTACTCACACAAAGATTCAACAGTCTGTTATCACTCTCTTTTCTCCCTTTGGTAGCGGTCTTCAAGCTCTTTATATTTAGCGGCATGTTGTTCAACTTCCTTATTGAGTATTGTGATTTGTTCTCTAAGATCCAAAACATCAGTGCTAGTGCTGGTGGTCGTGGTTGGCCCATCAACTCGAGGTCGCACTATGGAAGTGTCTTTTACCTCACCCATGCCATATACTCTACCTCTTTATTTTCTACCCATTGTCTCAATCCATATGCTTTTCTTAGAGACAGGCGGTGGATCAATTACACCAGCCTCTATATCAACTTGTCGCTCTTACTCAACCTGAAACATATGCTCTTGAAATATATCCTACAATGAAGATATGTGAAAAAAATAAGTGAATAAAAGTATCAAGCTAAGTTATTTTTTTTCACACATTCCAATTTAAAAAAAAAAAAAAGAAAAATCAGTTACAATGAATAAAGGTAAGTTACATTTGTCTCTCTACTTTACTGCGGTAAAAATCCCTTTAATTAATACTTTCTTTTTTATCTGCTCTACTGTGGCAGACGTTCATTAAAACTTTTTCAGTCACTGCTCTCTGCTCTTCTATGGCAGAGATCCTCTTACTTAACACATTCTTCTCTTTTTGTTTTTTTTTTCTTTTCTTTTATTTCTCATCTTTCTCTTTTATTTTCTTACTTCTTTTCTTTCTCTCTTCTTTTTTTTCAATCTTTTAATTTCTTATCATAACTCAACTTCACATTCTTTCCTCGCATTTTCCTAAGTGTCTTATGAAAATATATTATAAAGTAGTTCAATTAAGTATGCGTTCTCTAAAACTTTTAAGATTACTCTATTTGCTCTTCTCTAAATTATTATAATATTAATAGCATCTTTACTAGATAATATTCTTAATAAACTAATAATAACAATAATATAAATATAATATTTTAAATAGTAAACAAATAATATTTATATTTATTCTTAAAAAACTTAACTTTGTAAAGCTTTTATTCTTAAAATCTTATTATCTACATTTTAAACTTCAAACTTTTAAATATTTCATTTTTAATCCAATATTTTTATAAAATTATATTTGAAACCTCACTTATCTCAATATTTATAAAAGTAATACTGAACTATTATAAAATACCTATTTTACTCTTGCACTTTATTTATTACCCAAAATACCCGAAAACTTATATAGTTACAAATTGTACCTCGATTTTTATATATAAATACAATGTTACCCTTCAAAAATAAAGTTTAAATACTAATCTTACTTTTATACCAAAACCGAAACTCTTAAATTTTTTTTAAATATTACTTGTATTTTAATTCGTTTTTGAGTTTTTCGGTTACTAATTTTTTGTAACTTTTAATTTAATCTCTCGGCTATCATACCTCACCAATTTATATTTTATTCTGAATGATATTCCAGCCCAAAAATTACCAAAGCACTCCAGCTAGCTGTTCATACATAGCCGAACCAAAATCTTAAGTAAACAACAATAATTCAACAAAAATTTAACATAAACTTAATCAAACTCAAACAATAATCAATCAAACCAACATTCATTCATCCATTTCACTTTTAATGATTATAAAATTATCAAACTCTACCTCCATACAGAAATTAAATAATTATAAAATTAATTATTTTTAATAAAATAATTTTTAAAAATAAAAATCTCTAATTTATAAAATGAATTATATCTTATTTATATTTATATTTTTAGAATTTTGGGTTAGTGTACACTTTCTCATGGCATTATCTTAAAGTGAAAAAAAATTATTTAACAATGAAGATTTTTCTACTAGTAATATATTGATCCAACAACTTTAGATACCTTTTATTTTTTTATTAAGGAAACAACTTTTTATTTTCTTCCATTCAAACAAAGTCGAACTCTTTTTTGTCTCTTGTTTGGAAGGAGAATTCTCAAATAAAAATTGTTTTTAAATAGAGTAATATGATAAAATAATGAGAACATAACACCACATAAAAATACTAAATTCGTCAACTAAAATAAATAAAAATGTAACTTTTATATTACAAAATATTTTTAGTTGCATTTAAAAGAGAAATTAAGACCGGAAGATAGAGACTAAATTGTCTCTGTATTGTATTTCAGTAACGAATCTAGAAAATTTATGTTGGTGGGGCAAAAATAATATACATTACTATTAAAAGATATATTAATTTAAATTCAAAAAAATAAAAGTGCACATTAATTATTCGAATAAAAAAAAATCAAAAATTACGTATAATAAAATAAAATGAAAGATATTTTCTAAAATATTTTTTATTATTATTTCTATAAATAAAAAATATATATTCTAAATTAGTAAATTGATCAATTGATTTTAGAAATTTATATGCAACATAATTGCATATAATAAAATAGAAGAAAAAATAAACAAATAAATAATAAGGATCACTAAATTGAGAATAAAATAAAATATATAAATTTATAAAGAGAATAAAAAATTAGATTAATACCTAAACTATAATTGCTTGAATTATAATTTGTAATTGCAAATATCAAAAAGAAAAATAATAAAATTAAAAGATAAATAGAGAATTTAAATTTTACCTTTTGATGAAGAAAATATGACTACTAGAAAAGAAATAGAAAAAAAAAAGAATGAAACTAAGATGAGGATTTAAGAGAATAAATGAGTAATGACGGCTGAGATTTGAGAATGAGAGAAGACTAAATTTGATTAGGTTAACTAATAGTCAAAATGATAGAAAAATAAAGTGAATTTGAGGCTTTAATAAATAATTGAGCTAAATTTATTTGTAATAGGGTCATTTAAAATTTAAAATAGATATATATATATATATATATATATATATATATATATATATATATATATATATAAGAGTGGGGCAAATGCCCCCTATTACTCTATCTGGGTCCATCCCTATTGTATTTGGTGTGAAATATATTAGATTGAATTATATCTAAGTATCAGTTTAGTTTAAAATAAAATATGAAGATTGAAGGGTAGATTTAAAATTTAAAAAGTTAAATAAGAATATTTTTGAAAAAAAATATTATTAATGTTTCTATCTCTATTTTCAAAATATTTAGTCCCCTCCGTTCCACTTTTTAGAGATATTGAAAGGATTGAAATTCTCTATGTCGAGATTAAAATTTTAGTTTCAGTTTTTGACTACTAAAAACAATACCGAATCTTAATCCTCTATCTAAGTTTTAATATCTAAAAACAAGCACTATCTTAGATACTAAGCAACCGTCTCAACCCTACAAACCTATAGAAGGGAAGATGCCATTATTATGGGCAGATGCAAATTCATAATTGACATTTGAAGCATCAAAACCAAGGGAATCATTTACCATTTTGAAAATCATCATCTATTTTAGGACAAAGACAATCAAAATAAATTCATCTAACAACATACTTAGAACCAAAATTAGCATAATGAATGAACAGGTACAACATTTAGTCAAACTAAGGTAACACCAAAAGTATTTACAGCACCCTGATCTTCTGTATCCTTAAATGAAATGCCAGGATTTAAAACCACGTGCATGGTTTCAGACAAGGTTTGGAAAATTAGATCGGTTATCAATCCGCTCTAGCTACTAGTTTATTGGTTCACTAATCTAACCGGTTTAACCGATGGTTCAACCGAAAGAATCGTTTCAGAATAAAATAATAAATAAATTATAAATAAACATCATAAAATATAATTACAGTCTAATATAAATCTTAAATATCTTCTAAATTTAAAATATTATATGAAATGTCAACCAAATCCATATGATCTTATCAAAATACAAAGTTAAATAGTGAAAAAAGCAATGGTGCAAACAGCAACAGTACAACTAGAAATAATCATTAATCACTTCTAAATTAATTTAAAACAGTATCATAACAAATAATCACCCTTAAATTAATTCAAAACAGCAGCATAACAAAATCACTAATCACAAATCACTTATCACAAATTCAAAATTCAAAACACTCAGTGCCATAAGTCCATAACAAAACAGCAGCATAAGTGCATAACAAGTTAACAATAGCAGCTTAACAAGTCACTAATCAGTAATCACAAATTCCAAACTCAAATCAGCAGCATTACAAAAGAACCAAAATATCACAAATCACAAATTCAACCTCAAATTCCTGAAACAGAGTAACACAGACTCAACTTTCCACTAACCACAAATTAGTAAATTAGTAATCACAAATTCTGAACTCAAATCAGCAGCATTACGAAAGACCCAAGAAATCACAAATCACAAATTCAACCTCAAATCCCTAAAACATTTTCATAAACCTCAAATCAGTAAATCACAGTTTCACTAACCTTCCACTGGCAGCAGGAAGACGACGGCGGGATGACGAAGACACGACGGCCAGACGATGGCGACACCACGGCGCACTAGTTGGAGGCCTCGAGCAGCAATTTCACATGGGAATGGAAGACGTGCTGAGCTAGAAAGGGGAAACACCATGAAGAAGTAGAAGGAAGAGGCCGCGGAGATGCTGACACAGACGAACAGCGACGGCGGTTCCGTCCAGGAAGCTGGATTTTTGGGTTGGGAAGGAGCTAGGGCTTGCTTGCCCTTGCTGTGTGTTTCGTCCAGGAAGCTGGAATGAGCTGGGTGTTTGGTGGGATGAGGGACTGAGGGGTAACTCGCGTGTGGGTGGGCGGTTTTTTTTTCCTTAACAAATCAAAATGACAACATTTAATACGAACTGGTCAGTTTCTGGTCCGGTCCAACTGGCCGGTTACTTGCCGGTTCAATGGTTTCCTAGCGATTTTATTAACAGTTTTAACAAGAGGATCGAACCATTTTTTATGCCGGTTTCCAGTTGAACTGGTTTGATCGGCCGGTCCAGTCCGATTTTCAGAACATTGGTTTCAGATGACTTCATAGAAGTCAACCGTTGACAAGCAACTTATTTGCAAAGACCAAGGATTGACCATAATCTTTTGCATACATGATACTATCTCGTCATATAGGACATAATTACCAAGATTAAATCTATTGCTGTTGGTCTTCAATATAACAAGATATTGTCATAAAATGCCCAGTTGATAATAAGATATAATAGCACCAGTGAGAATCATGAAAATTAATAAGTATTTTAAAAGAACTAATAACATTTGCAAAGCAATTACCACACATATATATCAACTAATAACTACTTCTAGTTCTATAAAACTTTGGTTCTTAATCTTTACTGCTCACATTCCTATGCATACAGTAACATGCTACACATGTTGTATCATCTACAGTTCTCAACATTATGGTTGCAACTTTTAACATGATAAGATCTAATCAGTAATCACTATAACTACTACTAGTAGGAATTACCATTCTTGTATTCAAGCCATATGATTCAAGCTCCATTGAACTCTTCTTGTCTGTCTTTGTAATCATTGGTGTCACATTTTCTAGAACCTGCAGACCGAAATTGTTGTTTATATTTCTATTGACAACTAAGTCCATAATTTAATAACTCGCATATACACACTTAATTTTTCCATTCACTTCTTCCATAATGAAACATTTGCAAGCTAGTAAGAAATAGGGTGAATTCTACTCTATCCTTTCTAAAATAAATGATAAATTACCCCTTGTGACATATACAGTGATTATTGATAAATTATTCTTCTGCTAAAGCTTCAAGATTCACGTTATCTTCTCTTTTCTTTTCAATTGACGCTATGTTTCTCTTGAAACTTGATAACAGTGTCAGTTTCATCATCCCCACCAAATACACCTCTTCTTCTCCAATTTTAAAACCATAATTTCTCTCAAATCCAATCACCATTTTCAATCAATTAGGTTAGGATTTTGAACTTCTTCATATGCTTTCAATCTCTAATTTCAACGAGCACATCTATTAATTTTTTAGCTCTCTCCTTCCTAAAATTTTCTTTCATAATATTTTTCTCAAAATTCAGCCGGATCAACAATGATACTCCTCTTTAAGTAACCAACCCCCATAACCTTGTATAACTATATAACAAAAATAAACCAAAATATTAGTTAGTCATAAAAACAATGAGTCAATAATTACCATCTTAGGATTTTTATTATTTGAATAATGATTGAAAGATAATTTAAGAACAATTAAAGATACAAAAAAATAAAATACCTTGGTACCCCCTTTCACGCACCAATTACCATCCTTTTTAACTAATATATCACAAACTTCTATTAGTTTTGCAGCTCTCTCCTTATTAGGATTTTCTAGCGATCATATTAGAGATAGTGATTAGATTTGACGATCTCATTCGAACCTTGGAACTCTGGTTGAAAGATAATTTATCAATAATCACTGTATATGTTATAAGGGTTAATTTATCCTTTATTTTAGAGAGGGTATGGTAGAATTCACCTATTGATCCAAATTTGTTGGAATAGAGTTTAAACAAAGAGAGAGAAAAAAATTTTTTAAAAAAGACATGACAATTCAAAATAGTTTAAAATTGTTACTCAAAATAATCATATTTTGTTTGCATAAGTCATGCCAAAAATGGGTTACAAGTCCAAACTTTGATCTTACAAAGCATAGATTGACTTGCAAAATGGCATACATGATAGTTAGGCTTTTGTATTCAACGTTTAGCAAAAATTAATAAACTTATGCAACAAGTAGTCAAAGAAAGGATGTTAGAATTTTGTGCACTTCTATATGAAAAGTCTGACCCAAAATTGAAGTGATCTGTCTGCAAATTTGGATGCAACAAAAAGTTGTTAAAGAAAGGAGACACTCAAAATAATCACAATGACCTGGCCTGAACTTTTCTACACCTACATGAAATGCAAGGATTTAAAGTAACTTACAGAACAAAAAGCCCAGAAGCAGAACTTCGAAGAACTGAATTTTAATAGGGCTAAACCAGGCTCTCAACATAATCATTGGTAACGGGAAAATGACTTTGATCCAAGATAATATGGTCAACACTATTAATTCTCTGGTCATATAAAACTATCTTAGAAATGTCCCCGTTACTCACTCTAAGCACAAAGATATCTCCATTCTCACGTATAAACAAAGGCAACAGCAGCTCAACATTGATATGCTGAAAACTAATCTTTAACAATTGAGTCCAAGAGTTTTCATCTCCAAACTCCTTCATTTGCCACACAATAAAATGAGTTCTCTTGTAATCATGAGAAAGATACAGACAATTTCCCCAAACATTTAGACTTGGCTTATGACTGGGGAGCTCATCAATACCATTAGGCAGCAGAATCTGTTTATATGTCTCCGATTTCAGCTCAAGCGAAAAAATCACTAACATATCAAGTGTAACAGCACCCGAATCATAAACAGCACCCTGCATGTTCCGGAGTGCAAGCCAATTAAGAGTGCCACCGATGTACATGCCATCATCTTCAATAGCAAGTAGAAAGGCAGAAAAACTATCGATGTTCCTCCAAGAACTCTCACCGAACCTATAAACTTCCACAATTGTTTCCCAAGAATTATCGGTATAGTTGTTACTTAATATTATTCTTACCATCATTTTATTCATTTACTAGTTTGTTAGCATGATTAGTAGAAGTTATTATTTTACCCCTTTGTAGGAAGTTGTTACAATAAGGAATAATTGGCTATGCTGAGGCGTATTATTAGTCAGTTTAAATTTGTAAATTTGTTAGAGTGGTGCAGATATAAATAGCAGTAATTAGATTCGTATTGGTTTTGTAACTTTTCATTCAATGCAAGTTCATTACTCAAGTTCTTCTTGGTTTCTCTATTCATGAATGTTTTTCTCCATGTCCACATGCAATTTTAACATGGTACGGTGAGCGTGGATGGAGAAACATTGAGAATACTGATTGAAGAATGAGCTACTTGCTCTCAAAATTTACGATGACCTAACGTGAATTGAGAATGATGACTAGTCCAGCTTCACAATTGAGGCACTTTCTTCTTTGATTCTTCGAATTTTTTTTCTCTTTCATCATTCGTCTCGATCTCCTTTATCCCTCTTCCTCAGATTTTATTTTCTTTCTCATACACTTCTTCTTCTTCCCTCTTGAACTCACATGATAGAGTTTGATGAAAGCTTCGTCATTTTAATTTTTATTCATAGAATTGAAATAACAAGTTTTTGATCAACAAGATCAAGAGAGAAAGGTTGCGAGTTCATCACTGAAAATTCGCAGTTATGGAGGAAAAATCAAATCAAAGGAGTGGATCTGGAAGAGGCGTTCCTACCATGGATGCACAGCAATTTGCAGCATTCTTTAGTTAAATTGCACAGATCCAAAACTATATCAACAAGACAAATCCAAATCAAGATCTCTCCAGCCCCTATTACATACTTTCATATGAAAATCCAGGTATACCTATCACTAATGTGACTCTTACTGGTTCCAATTACAGTGCATGGAGCAAAGCTATGATTAATGCTCTCTACTCTAAAAATAAATTTGAATTTGTGGATGGCTCTATTATTAAACCTAAGAAGACTGATCCAATTTTAAGGCATGGCAAAGATGCAACACATATGTAGTTGTTTGGATAAATTTGTCACTTTGTCCAAACATCTATCAGAGTGTTCTCTGGAATAATGTCAGTTATAAACTCTGGAATGATCTTAAGCATCATTATTATCAAGGTGATAGGTTTAGAGTAGCTGAGTTGAATGAAGAAATATATGATTAAAACAAGGAGATATGTCTGTTACTGCCTACTTTGCTAAACTTAAAATCTTTGGGAAGAGATTGATGAGTTTAGGACAATATCTGGATGTGACTGTGTGAAATGTGAGTGTGGACTAGGAATTGTTAGGCTTCAAAGAGAAGAGGATAGAGTCACGAAATTTCTTAGAGGACTTGGAGAGCAATACTCTACTGTTAAATCTCAAGTAATGTTGATGGATGATTTCCTAGTATGAACAAGATTCTATCCATGATCATTCAGCAAGAGAGACAGCTCTTTAGTTTTGACACTGCCTTGGATACCAAAATTCTTGCTGCTGCTGCTGCTACTTCATCATCTGGCAATACTAGAAACTCTTATGCAAGAAAAGAAAAGGAAAAAGTTTGGAAGAATCAATCTAGCAAGGGACAAAATTGAAGCAAACTGCAATGTATTCGTTGTGGTAAAACAGGACACAGTGGATAATTGCTACAAAAAGCATGGATATCCACCTAATTCCAAGCCTCGTTATGAGAAGAGGAATTCTCTCATGAATTGCTTAACTGCAGATAATGCTGAGGATGATAGTGATAATCTCAGTGATCACCAATTGAAATTCTAAAGGTAAAGAGAAGCAACATTGCTAAATTCACACCTGAGCAAAGGGAAGCAATTCTAGCCTTGTCCAGCAAACAAGATGTGACTCATTCTCATAACATAAACCAATTTTCAATCAAAGCCAATCCTTCTCCTCCTAAAGGTAAAATGGCACATGTTTTGAATTTTCATTCCAATATTAAAGCTCTGAATATTTCAGCTCAAAAACACAAATCATGGGTTGTAGACACTGGTGCTATAGACCGTGTATCTTATACCTTGCAGATTTTAAAAACTATTTCAAAATTGATCCAATTGTTGTCAAATTACCCAATGGTTCCTTAACCACTAGCTATATTATGGGCACTATTACTTTTTTTGACAATCTTTATCTCACAAATGCATTATTCATTCCCACATTCAACTTCAAACTCGTATCGGTGTCAAAATTGACAGCATCTTTGCATTGTAAATTGACTTTTACTGACTTGCATTGTGAGATACAAGATTGGCACACTTTGAAGATGATTGGTGCAGTTAGTAATGTTGATGGTTTATACATTCTGCATAAAGATCTTCAAGTTCTCCATCACATTACGGCAGTTTCTAGCAGCAACACCTCTCAACATCTATGGCATGCTAGACTAGGCCACCCATCACATAATAGATTAGTTGCCTTACAAAAATATTTTGAATCTATTGATTGTACCAGTCCTGAGCCGTGTCATTCTTGCCATCTTGGCAAACAAAAATGTTTTCCTTTTTCAGTTAGTTATAGTATTGCAGAAAAAGTGCTTGAACTCTTACATATAGATATTTGGAGACTTATGTCCATTTTCACTTTTACAGGAAAATATTATTTTCTTACTATAGTTGATGATAATTCTCGTTTTACTTAGGTTTTATTCATGAAGAATAAAGGAGAGGTTTTACAATTGGTCAACAATTTCATTGTCTTTGCTAAAACTCAATTTGCTACAGTAGTAAAAATAATTAGAACAGATAATGGCCCTGAGTTTTTAAAGCCCACTTTTTATAACTCTAATGGCATTGTACATCAAAGAACCTGTGTTGAAATACTACAGTAGAATGGTGTTGTTGAACGCAAACATCAACACATTCTTACTTTGACTAGGACTATTATGTTTCATGCACACTTGTCTAAAACCTTTTGGAATTATGGTGTTGGACATGCTATTTACTTAATAAATCGATTATCAACTCCTTTCTAAATAATCACTCACCCTACCAGGTTCTGTATGAAACCTTGCCAGATATTTCTATTTTTAAAGTTTTCGGGTGTATAGCTTATGCTACAAGCCTAACAAGACATAGGAACAAATTGGACCCACACTACCAAAAATTTGGGTAAAAACGGCGGTTTTTTTGGGTAATTACGGCGGTTTGAACTGTTATTATTATCAAGTACGGCGGTTTTGAAAAACGTCGTAATTCAGAGCGCCATTTTGGTTATTACGACGGTTTTCTAAAAACCGCCACAATTTCCTGAGGTTAAAACGGCAGTTTTCCGCTGGGTTAAAACGGCGGTTCAAACCGCCATTATTTCCAGGTTAAAACGGTGGTTTTTTACTGGGTTAAAACGGCGGTTCAAACCGCCGTTATTTCCAGGTTAAAACGACGGTTTAAGGGTTGGTTAAAATGGCAGTTTAAACCGCTATTATTACCCTCACAGAATGGCATTTTAGTCGGTTAAAATGGCATTTTTGAACTGCCATTTTTACTCTAATATTGGCATTTCAGTCGGTTAAAACGGCATTTTTGAACCGCCGTTTTTACCCTTACAGAGTGACTTTTGATTGGTTAAAATTTTATTTTTGAACCGCCATTTTAACCCTAATAGTGACACTTTTTTATCGTTTAAAAATACAATTTTTACCCTCGTTTTTATCATGTTAAACAAATAATATTTATTATTAGAAATCATAATCCATAAACAAAATATTATATAACTCAGAAACAAAGTATTAAACATAATATATGATTTTTTAGTATTAGAAATCAAAAGTAATAATTCTTATACAAAGTATCAAACATAACATAATTTTTTAACTATAAATGTCATAACATGTAACTCTTAATACATAAAATCTCCATCATATTTCATGCTGCTCTATTGCTTGCTCTACAAAAAAATCTGTTAATAATTGGCCAAGAGCAAGAAGATGCTTGCATCTTGGATTCAGGGAGGGAACAAAGGGCTATTTACTTTTTTATTTACAAACTCGGGAACTTTTCTTGTCTCGAGATGTAAAATTCTATGAAAATTATTTTTCTTACTGTCATGCAGATGATTCAAATACTGAGAACACTTCAATTTCCACTAATTTGACTCCTTCCAATACTTCTAATACCTCTGATCATTTTGATTACAATTTTTTAGAAGTAACTAAAATTCATTTTTAGACAATAATAATAATAGTTCCTCTCATGCACAAAATCAAAATGATGATGCATTGTATGATACAAATGAAAGTGAAAACATTTTATCTTACCCAGAAATTCATGACCATTTGGAATCTAAACCTTCATCTTCATTTAAATCTGCATCTGAATCTACATCACATTTAGAAACTGAAATTAGAGAAATTACTTCTACTGAGAATTCTAACTTGCATGAAACTATTGATGTACGGAGATCTTCCAGGAAGACAAGGCCACCTGCATATTTGTAGGATTATGAATGTCCAACCATCAACATTGTACAATTAAAATAACAACAGTATATTCAAAGGTATCCTATCTCTAATGTTTTGTCATATAGCAGATTTTTCCCCATGCATTTTGCATTCTTCTTAGCTATACAAAATCCAGAGCCAAAATATTATGAAGATGCAGTCACACAAAAGTGTTGGCAAGATGCTATTAAAGCTGAACTCTTACTTTGGAAGAAACCAAACATGGAGGCTAACTTTCTTGCCAGCTAGTAAAAGACCAATTGGATGTAAATGGGTATTTCATGTGAAATATCATTCAGATGACTCAGTAGACACAAAGCTCGCCTTGTTGCGAAAGGGTACACACAAGTGGATGGTGTGGGCTACAAAGACACTTTCAGTCCTATGATAAAGTTGAGAACTTTAAGAGTAGTCTTGGCTGTTGCAGTTGTGAAGGGATGGTAGCTGAAACAAATTGACATCAATACAGCCTTTTTACATTATGAACTTGATGAGGAAGTATACATGCAAGTCCCTCCTGGTTTGGGTGCAAAACCTAGATCAGTTTGCAAGCTTGAAAAATCTCTTTATGGATTAAAGCAAGCTAGTAGGCAATGGAATTGTAAACTGAAATCTGTACTTCTTGAGCTCAATTACACTCAATGCAAGTCAGATTATAGTTTGTTTACTGAGACTACTGCACTTGGATTCATAGCTATCCTAGTATATGTAGATGACTTAGTGCTGGCAGGAGATGATTTAAATGAAATTGAAAACGTCAAAAGTGTCCTTCATGACAGATTCAAAATCAAGAATATAGGAGATTTGAAATATTTCCTTGGTTTAGAGGTAGCAAGATCTAAAAATAGAATTGCTTTGTACCAACACAAATATGCCTTGGACTTACTTAAAGAAACAGGGTTTAAAAACTGCAAACCAATTAGCACACCCATCGATTATGGAGTTAAGCTGGGGAAAGCCACAGGAGAGATGCTCACTAACTCCACTCCATATCGAAGGATCATAGGAAAGCTCCTGTATCTTTTCAACACCAGGCCTAACATAAGTTATGCTATTGAAAAGTTGAGCCAATTCCTAGATTGTGCTACTAATGAGCATCTAAGAGCTGCTCACAGGGTGCTGCGTTACATCAAAGGATCTCCTGTCACTAGATTATTTTTTCTGCAGACTCTAATTTGGAACTCATAGGCTTTTCTGATTTGGATTGGGTAGGATGCCCAGACTCACGCAGATCAGTGTCTGCATATTGTTTCTTCTTGGGTTCGTCCTTGGTCACTTGGAAAAGCAAGAAGCAAGTGACGGTTGCAGCCTCTTCATCAGAAGCTGAATATAGAGCTCTAGCACTAGCAACTCGAGAAGCACAATGGCTTAGTTTTGTTCTTACAGATCTTGGTGTTCTAATTCACAAACCTGTCAATCTATACATTGACAGCAACTCAGCCATTTATATTGCCACAAACCCAGTGTTTCATGAGTGCACGAAACACATTGAAGCTGATTGCCATATAGTGCGTGACAAGTTACAAGAACGTCTAATTCATCTTCTTCCTATCTCCACTTCTAATCAAATAGCAGACATACTCACTAAACCTCTTGCTCCTGGACCCTTCACCATAGCTTACTCTAAGCTTGGATTATTGGATCTCTTCACTCCCAATACGCCAAGCTTATGGGAGGGTGTTGCTTAATATTATTTTTGTCATTTTATTCATTTACTAGTTTGTTAACATGATTAGTAGAAGTTGTTATTTTACCCCCTTTGTAGGAAGTTGTTACAATAAGGAATAAGTTGTTATTTTACGTACAAATTTTTTATTTTTTAAATTTAAATCAATCCAATTGAATCATAATTTAATCTAAAATTTTTTATGTACTCTTTTTGAGTACTAATTGATCAAACATATCCATTTTAATCTCTTCTACCAACCTTTTTATGTACTAATTACATGCTAAAAATTTGGATTATTGATATTATTAATATTTTTTATTATTTTCAAATTTTTTTTTTAAAAAAATACATGTATCTCGTTTACACTATACACGTGCCGCATCCACATGCCTTATCTCGATTACACGGTAAACGAGATACATGTAAAATTATCTTGTTAACGAGATAAGAGATGGGGTATTTATTTCGATAAATATTTTTTAAATTATTTATTTTGGTAATTATTATATTTATTTAATTTATAAAAATAAAAAACCCAAAAAAATGGGAGAAAAGAAAAATAAAGAAAAAATAGTTTTTTTGTGTGTATTATTTAGATAGAAAAAGATAAATAAAAAAAGTAAAGAAAATTTTTTTATTATTTAGATAAAAAAACAAAGAAAAAAGAAAATTATAAGAATATAAAATTACATTAATATTTTTATCTATATTATTTGTAAATTATAATTTGTTATTGATAAGGGAGTAAATGTATAATTTTATTAATGTTTGTATATTTTTTATTTTTTTTGGTAAAAATATTTTAGTGAATTTTACGCTATTTTTTTGCTTTATTTTTTTTTCATTTAAACAATAAAAAATTTATTTTTTCACTATTTTTTTTTTATTCTTTTTTTCTTCAAATTCTTTCCATCCAAACAATGTGTTAGGTTATGTTTTATCATTTATATTTTATTTGTCAAATATAAAATAGTAAATTGTGTTCATATCTTATTTATCAAATATAATTTTGTCTTTATATTTTTATTTTTGTTTAAAAATAAATACACATATTGAGGTATTTAATTTTTTATATTTTATTATTTATGTCATCTTCGTATAAGACTAAACATATTTCTCTTTTGGAGAAAAAAGAGATATATAAAGAATTAATAACATATATCTATTCTACGGATTTTTTTATATAAATTAAATAAATATATTATTTACGAATATAAACAATTTGCAGTATTTTTACGAAATTGCATCGTATTATTTATTTCATTTACAGTTGAAAGAAATTTGCATGTATTTTGTTTACATTGTAAACGAAATAAAACTGACATGCTGAGGCGTGTTTATTTCGTTTACAGTGTAAACGAAATACGTTACGACAAATTATCAATAGCTATAAAAGGATGCGCAACCCTTTGTATTCTTCACAACAAGTTCACTACTTCCTCTAAACCTTTTTCTTTCGTAAATTAGCCATAATATCTAATAGTAATGGATATTTTGTTATATTTGTGTACTCCAATTGCCTTATGAGAAATGGTGATAACGGGATCATTTTTGAGTGTGATAATCCCGTGTTGTTGCGTACACGGCGAGTTGCCTCGTTGTCGAAGCTGAAGAATCTGATATTGAGGAACGTCGCTGGTAGTGGAAGAAAAGAGGTCCGACGGGTAGGGTATAGGCTACTAGCACCAATGGGAGATAGAGTTTTTCAGTTTCATTTGTTTTAGCTGCATGGCAACGAGCATGTGCAGCTGATGTTTGATATCCATGGGAGAATCATGGCCAACAAGTGATAGAGTTTTTTGCGGAGGTTAGTGATGTTGGTGGCGGTGGATCTGGACAGTCAGACTTTGTGCAAGATGATCCACCTCTCACATCACCACCGATCCACGTTGGTAGTCCGTTGGATGACATGGACGTTAACGATGAAGAATCTGACGAGGACTATGTTGCACATAGCAACGACAGTGATTCGTCAGAAGATGATGACGACGAGGAGTTCATACCGGAGACTCCGATAATTGGACAACAGTCTCATCTGCCGTGTCATCCTCCCGTTGATACAATCTAACCTATCCGTGAGGATATCTACCCTACAAGGTGCAGTTAGGCAAAGCTATCACTTCAAACCCTCGTACAGAAAGGTGTGAATGGCGAAACAGAAGGCAATTACTCATATATACAGTGATTGGAGGAGTCATACAACAAGGTGTCGAGATTACTGCAAGCACTCTAGAGTTGTTGTCCTGGAATAGTATATGATATCAGTGTTGTACCGTAATATGATGGTCACTGACATTGGGTATTTTTGCCAGTAAAGAATGTCATAAAAACAGTCGCATTGTAGATATAGTCTCTAAACCGAAAAAAATCCCTTCGTACAAACGTTTTGGGTGTCACAAGTAACAAACCCCTTTAGAAATTGTTAACCAAGTATTCAAACCTCGGGTCGTCTTCTCAAGGAACTGCGAGGAAGTATGTTCTTATTATTGGCTATAAAGGTTGTAATCGGGGTTTAGAAGATGAGAAGCAAGTAAAGTAAATGGCAGTTAAAATAAATAAATACTGTAAAGCAGACTTTTGGCAAGGTAAGAGAAATTAGAGGTCCAACGTAGTTATCTCTCCCAACTATAATGAAAGTTGAATCTAAACTCCACTTGATCAACCTGTACTAGGGCAAAGGAAAGTCAAGGGACTAATTAATCTGGCCTTTGAATCCTATTTATTTCCTAAGAAAAGGTTGGGATTACTTAAGTTCAGCTCAATTAGCAAGATAACGATTATCAATTATGTTGAGTTTAATAACTGTTGAGTTACTGAATTCTTAACCAGGACCAAAAGGGGAAAAAGTAAAATTGCTGGAATAATAAAAATATCCTTAGATGGGAAGCAATGGTAACTTAAATCAAAGAGAACAATCATAAACTGAAAATACCTCAAATATTATTAATTCAAATAACAGTCTGTAACATGGAAGAATTCTTAAATCAAATTATAATAATCAATTCAAATGTTGGAATAAATAAGTAAAAGTAAAACTAAAATAAAAGAACATTAAACCTGGGATCCAGAGTTACTCTTAAAACAAGAAGAAATCCTAAATCCTAAAAGAGAGAGAGAAGATCTCCCTCTCAACTAAATCTAAATCATTGAAAAGTAAAATATGCGAGCTCTCTTTGAATGGATGCATTCCCACACTTTATAACCTCTGGTCTATGCTGTCTGTACTTGGATCTGGGCCAAAAAGGGCTTCAGAATTTGCTGGGGGTGTATTCTGTAAATTCTGATACGTGGCCTTTGTCACGCGTCCGCGTGGGTCACGCGGTCGCGTCATTTGGAGCTTTTCCTTCCCACACGGTCGCGTCAGTCATGCGGCCGCGTCACTGCTGATTCGTGCTTGGCACGCGATCACGTCGTCCATGCGATTGCGTGGATCCCAGTTTCCTTAAAGCTCCGTTTTGCTTTCTCCTTTCATTTTAGTATGTTTCCTTTTCCATCCTTTAAGTCATTTTGCCTTAAAAAATCTGAAACTACTCACTAATCACGGCATCGAATGGAAATAAAGGTAATTAAATTAATTAATTTTAAAGCTTAGGAAACATGTTTTTCATTTACATCATATAATAAGGAAGGGAAAGTAAAACCATGCAATTAATGTGAATAAGTAGGTGAAGGATTGTATAAATCACTCAAATTAAGCACAAAAGAACTCATGAAATATGGGTTTATCAACCTCCCCACACTTAAACACTATCATGTCCTCATGCTAAATCCAAGGTAAATAATTAAGGTTAAAGTGATGGAATGTCATGCAATGCAACCTAATTTAAATGCAACTACCTAAATGAATGATGCATCATGCAACTCTAAATTATTCACTTATATATAAAGCTTACATGTAGTCAAGTTAATTCACATTCTCAAGGAGTCATGTATATATATATAGCCAAACCTTAAATAATAAAGCATTTTAGCAAATGAGATGGGAAAGAAAACATTGTACAAACTTGCAAAACAATTAGTAAATATAAGCACAGATATATGTTGATGAGTTATAGAACCCTCACAGAATTTTGTGTTTACTCTCTAGTCACTCAGTGTTTATTGGGTTTATTCACTCTATTTTTCTTTTTATTCTTGCTTTCTATAGCTTTGTTCTTCATCTAACCAATCAACAATTATAGAATATAGTCATACCAAAAAGTCATGAGGTCTTTAATTGAGGTTGTAATGGGGCTAAGGTAAAGGTAAGGATTGTATAGGGTTAAGTGAGCTAATAAGTGAATCCTTAATTAGATTAAGATCTCACCAAACATACATATTTAGTAAAACAAAATCTCTTTACCTATTTTCCCATATTATCCCACTTATTATTACATGCTCATGTTTCACTTTTTATTTTTATCCCATGTGCATTGTTTTTATTTTGCATTGGGGAATTTCTTTTGTATCCCCTTTTATTTAAATGCTGAAAAATAAAATAATTTTTTTTAATGCACATGGTAATTGAATCACCTAGATTTTCTCATGAGCATGCTTCCCAAATTTTTTTTATTTCTTTTAACTTTTCTACCTTTTTATTTCTATCATCCATGTTCCCAAAAGGTTTCACACATTTAACTCTATTCATGATTTTCTATCTTAAGCTAACCAAGGATTCACTTGGGATTTTCTTTTGTTTTTCTGCTTAAGGCTAGTAATTTGGCTAAATAGAATAAAAGGGTTTTAAAAGGCTCAAGGGAGCTAACAAGGGTGATGTAAAAGGTAGGCTAATTTGGGGTAAGTGAGCTGAAATCAAATGATGGCCTCAATCATTCTCTTGGCATGTATCTATTCTATATTCTATAATTGGACATATAGATTAAAGCAAAGGAAAGAACGTCAGAATAAAAAGAAATGTAACACACAGAAATGAAATTATGGTTTGAATGCAACCATACAATTTAAGCTCAAGACTCACAGGCTGTGTGTTCTCTAACTCAAGCATCATATATCATTTATATATTGTATGCAGGTTTAGTTAAAAATTCCCATTATTCTCATAAAAAAAATTTTTAGGGTAGCTTTTAATAAAGTTTTAATGTTCCTCCTTGATGAAATGTTGTCAGCTTAACTACATCATGTAATGCTATATATAAGGTTTGTGGATTTAAATCTGTTATGTTCAATTTCCTAGCTTACTTCCTTTTTATATTTTTCTATTTAAACTATACTATCTTGTGCTAAAAAGGGTAAACTATACTAATTAATCCACTAATAAATTAGAATTGCAAACTAAACTAAATAACTAAAAATATGAACTAAAGATGCAAAATGCAGAAAATAGAGTAAAAATACATAAAAGCAATGTATAAGTACTCAGAAAATAACAGTAAAAGAAAAAGAGAAAAATATAGAAAAATATCCAAAATAAAAGAAAAAGTATGTAGTGGTTCACCAAAATAAACGCCAGAGATGGCGACCTCTCCACACTTAAAAGGAAGCATCGTCCCCGATGCTCAATCAAGCCGGGTGTGAAGGAGTGTCATCACTGGGAGGGATGGTAGCTGGAGTCTCAGTGGTGGTGGTGGGCTGAGGGTCTGGCTGCTGTGGAGGCGGTGCTGACTGGATCGGGATCTCAAGATCCGCAGCCTCAATCTGATGTGGGACCGCTGCCTGTGGTGCGGCTGGTGCTGCCTCCTGGGGATGGGTCTCTGCCTCGGGCGCATCCGCCTCCTCCTCAGATGCTTTGGATGGTGTGTCGGGCTCGGAGGGGATGTCACCGGATCGTATCATCAGCTTTAGGTGCTCATAGCGCCGCTTGTTGCGACGCTCCATCTGGTCAAGTCGTCGGAACAAGCGGTGCACCAGATGATAGACGGGCTCTGTGGCAGGTGGAGGTGCAGAGGTGGTAGCAGGGGTAGGTGGTGCAGCAGTGGAGGAAGAGGGTCCAGCAGACGGTGGGGCTGACTCATCGGTAGCAGTGAATGGTGGTGGTCTGTGGCCCAAGGCTAAGAAGTTCCGGCTGTGTGGAATGATCTTCCTGCAATCCGCCGCTGGTGGTCTCTCATCGGCAGCCTCCCATGGCACGTCAGCTCGACGGCCAAGCTGTGTAACTAGATATGGAAAGGGGAGGGTGCCTCGGACGTGGACCTTGGCCATATAATGCCAAATAAAACGCGGTAGATAAAGGTCCTTACCCTCCAGCACGCACCAAAGGAGGGTGATCATAGCAGCCGGGATCTCCGTCTCGTGAGTACTCGGCATCACATAATTACTCAAGATCTGATGCCATAGCTGAACCTCATCGTTTAAGTATGCTCTCTTGATCCCTCTAGGTATGGTAGTGTCCTGACCCATCTCCCAAGGAACTGTCGGGTCGAGGGCTATCCGTGCCTTTACAGCATCCCAATCAAACTGCATTTGACGCATGTCCTCCTCAGCCTTTGAATAACCATCAGGTTGATCGGACTTGGCTGGGAGCCAGAGAATGTCCTCTAAGGCCTCTTCAGTGACCAGAATTTGTTTTCCTCTCAGGTTCACTGCATCTAGGGTAGTGAGATAGTAGTTGCAGTAGAATTCCCGTACCCAAGATGAATTGACCTCTGTCAGTGTTCTTTCCAGAAAGAACTAGCCCCTTTGCTTGATTTGCTCAGTGGTATACTGCTGGAGTGCTTCTGGAATCTTCAGAGTTTGCTCCAGGTATAGATTTCTGGAGTTTGCAAAAGCTGGGCACTTCAGCTCATAGTACCGGTTTGCAAATTTTATGGGATCATTTGCAGGGAGCAGTTGGTCAGCTTTTTCCTGCTGTGTGAAGTTCTTCTCCCGCCATGAAGAATCGTGCATTAGAGCAATAATGGACTGGGAGGAATCTCCTCTCTTGCGCTTGCCAGTAACCTTGCCTTTTCCTTTCCTCTGTGAGGCAGACATCCTGAAAAATAGAGAACCAGGATATGGATAAAATAGGAAAACAAATAGGCAATTAAACAAAGAAAACTCAAAGCAGCAAAGGAGAAATAGAATAAGGAAAATGAGTAAATGAAATGTGATTGAATTTATGTTAAATGGAAAAATAAGCAATATGCCATGGTGAGAAAGTTAGAGGAAAGTGAAAATGATCAGAAAAGAGAGTAAAAGGGTTAGTATGGTTAAAATTTGAAAAAGAAATTAGTAAATTAAGGTTAGTGAGTTAGTAAAGTGTGGGTTAAAGTAAGTGGCATAGAAAAATTCTATATAACAAGGATTCACAGGTAAGAATAGAAGTACTCATAATCGAATAAGGAAAACAGGGTGATGCTGATTCGAATAGAAATGAAGAAAGCAAAAATTGGAATCAGTGAATCACAAATGCAGTTTAAGAACCAAGAAATCAAAGAGGATAAGAAAGTCTGCCATAGCATTCATGAAATGGTTTGGGTAAAGCAAAGTAAAACAGAGTTCAGAAATGCCAAACCAAAACATGAATGAAAACAATTTTAAAAAATTTAGGCAGCGTTCCGGCTAAAATTGGATTGTCCCAGAAAATAAACAGCAATCATAGCAGTTCATATGAATTAAAAACTTGCTGCAGTTACTAGTAATGAATAGAAATAGGGAAATTTAGAGTAACAAGCAGCAATTGCAAGAAATCATGAGGTCACAGGAACAGCAGAATTGCAGTTATGATAAAACATAAACAGGAACAGTGCAAGTAAACAGACCTAGATCCACTAACCATAGCCTAAGCTACCTAACAACCTAAAAATTCCACTACAACATGCATATCTATCTATCCTAATTATGAACAGAAACGGAAAAAAAATTACAGAAAAACGACGAACGGATAAAGGGAGTGCGTGTTGCGGAACCTGGTAGGCGGGAGGGGTGGAACGGGGAAGAAGGTGGCTGCGGCGGCGTCCAGCGCGGCGGCGGGTCACGGTGTCGCGGTGGCGGCTGAAGGGGGAAGGGGATAGGGTCTTAGGGTTAGGGATAGAGGAAGGGGAGGATGTGGGTGGCGGAGGAGGGGGGCGCGGCTGGAAGGCCGGCGGTGGTGGGCGGTGGTCACGGAGGGCAGAGAGGAGAGGAGGGAGGAAGAAGGGAGAAGAAGGGAGGGGAGGGGGTTGCGGCGGCGGCGTCTGGGTGGTAGCGCAGTGGTGGCTGGGTGGTGCTGGGTGGTGGTTGGAGGGAGAGGGAGCAGAGAGGGAGAAGAGGGTTGGGGGGCTGCGCGACTGATAGGGTTCGCGTGGCTGGGGGGTTATATTTTCGAATCCAAGCGGCCGCGTGGGGCACGTGGTCGCGTGGGGCACGCGGTTGCGTGGGGCACGCGGTCGCGTGGTTGGGGTGAAAATAGGAGTGATGCGATCGCGTGGGGCGCGCGATCGCATGAGGGGGGTGAAAGAAGGGTGTCACGATCGCGTGGGTCGCGCGATCACATCGCTGGAATTTGTGCTAAACGCACGACTCCAGCGCCGTTTTAGCGCAACTCTTTGTCTCCTTTTAGGGTGATGTGCAATCCATGCGACGCGATCGCGTCGCCCATGCGGTCGCGTGGGATTGGTATTGTGCAAGTGACGCGATCGCATGGGGCATGCGATCGTGTGGGCCAATTTGTGCGAAATGCACAAGGGCCGCACGATTCCAGCCCAACTTTCTGTTCGTTGGATCCTTACGCCGATATATATATCACGCGGCCGCGTGGGTCACGCGGTCGCGCGGGTGGTGTTTTCCGCAATATGACGCGATCGCATGGGGCATGCGGTCGCGTCGTGCACCCCCTTTTTTTATATGCATGAAAAATGCAGAATGTGATGATTAACATGAATGCTATGCATGATTCCAGGCTTGATAAATTAAAATGAAAATGGAAAAATGAAAGCAATTAACAAGAAATAAATTGAAAAAGAAGCGACCATACCATGGTGGGTTGTCTCCCACTTAGCACTTTTAGTTAAAGTCCTTAAGTCCTTAAGTTGGACATTGGAGGAGTATCTTGTTATGGTGGCTTATGTTTAAATTCGTCCAAAAATCTCCACCAGTGCTTGGAATGCCAATAACCTCCGGGGTCCCAAACTAAGCATGCGAAGCTTCTGAGCAGCTCCGAACAGATTTTCAGGCTCCCGGGACTACGAATGTCAGGATAGAGTCCAGGATTCCAAGCCTTGCTTTTAAATCCGCCTCCATCTTGATCTGCATGTTTCCATTCGGGCGGGTTAAAAAGTAGAATCTCACCTTGGTGACCAAACGTTCTCCGTGATCCATGTAATTTAGCATGATACCAATCTACGTACTTCGAGGTGAAGCGTGGAACCTTATTGAACCTTGTGCACCAGCTCTGAGTACGAGCCATTTCCCTCTTACTCTTAAAGCCGCAGAGAGCTCTAAGCTGGCCATCTGTTTCAAGCAAACCATATTCAAGTGAATAAGTAAAATTATAAGTTAAGGATTGTAACCACTTGAAGCTTGTATTAGGTGGTAATGGCCTTGGGATAGGTGTTTTTGGTGGCTTTGCAAGTTCCATTTTCTTGTTCTCTTCTGTGAATTCCTCCACTTCTTTGCAAAGATCTTCAATTGTATCTGTGTCCTGGTCAAAGTCTTCTGTGTCTTCCTCATCACTTGAGTCATAGATTGGAGGTTGAGAGAAATCTACCTCCGCATCATCTTCATATTCACTTGGGGAAGATTCTTCGTTCTCAGAGAATTCACTTGCGGATGCAAGTTCATTACCAAGAGAGCTAGACTTGTGACTATCATCATCAAGGGAATTTGCTTCTTGGATTATTCCGTCTAATTCCTCATAAACGACTTGCCTTGGAGATTGTACAGTATCCTCCTTAGCATCAACTGTAGCATCCTGGACGGAGTTTTCCTCAATTCTGGATTCCCATGGAGGTTCAGCATCTCCTAGATCTTCAACCAACTCTTCTTCTTGAACAAAGACAGCTTCTTCTAATTGTTCTAGTACAAATTCATTCTCTGTCTTGTCCACTGGAGTTTCTGGTAGCTCCTTCATGCTCTTCTCTTCATTGGAATGTTCACATGGAGCTGTGGCTGATCCTTGTGTATTTAAGTGCCTAGAAGCCCATTGAATCATTACTTGCTCCAGTTGTTGAATGGTTGTCTGAAATTTAACTATTATTTCCCTTAGGCGATCCTCTGCTTCTTGGGTTGCTGGACTTGGACATGCTACAAAGGAAAGTGGTGGTGATTGGGAGCGATTGGATTGGTATTGGGGTAAGGATGGATCATATGGTGGCGAATGGTGAAGAGAAGCTTGTGAGTGTGGTGGTTCGAGGTTATGTTGAAAGGATGGTTCATATGCACAGGGTGGGGCCTGTTGGTAGTTACAAGGTTGTCCACCATGTCTTTCAGCTGAGTACGCACTGTAGAATTGTCTTTGTCCAGGATATCTCAGAGGGTGTTGCTGCCAAAAGGGTTGATTAGATCCTCTTGGTTCCATCCATCCTTGATTGGTCTGACCTTGATGCACATTCCTGCTGTAACTTCTATTTCCTTTAACAATATTAGAACCATATTCAAAGCGAGGGGGGGTGAGAGTTCATAGTAGCAAATAAAGATAAAAAGGAAAAATAAAATTAAATAAACAAGCAAAAGAAAAATATTTACAATAACCAATAATAAGGCACACGTCAGCAGTTCCCCGGCAACAGTGCCATTTTGACGTTGGGTATTTTTGCCAGTAAAGAATGTCATAAAAATAGTCGCGTTGTAGATATAGTCTCTAAACCGACAAAAATCCCTTCGTACAAACGTTTTTGGTGTCACAAGTAACAAACCCCTTTAAAAATTGTTAACCGAGTATTCAAACATCGGGTCGTCTTCTCAAGGAACTGCGAGGAAGTATGTTCTTATTATTGGCTATAAAGGTTGTAATCGGGGTTTAGAAGATGAGAAGCAAGTAAAGTAAATGGCAATTAAAATAAATAAATACTGTAAAGCAGACTTTTGGCAAGGTAAGAGAAATTAGAGGTCCAACGTAGTTATCTCTCCCAACTATAATGAAAGTTGAATCTAAACTCCACTTGATCAACCTGTACTAGGGCAAAAGAAAGTCAAGGGACTAATTAATCTGGCCTTTGAATCCTATTTATTTCCTAAGAAAAGGTTGGGATTACTTAAGTTCAGCTCAATTAGCAAGATAACGATTATCAATTATGTTGAGTTTAATAACTGTTGAGTTACTGAATTCTTAACCAGGACCAAAAGGGGAAAAAGTAAAATTGCTGGTATAATAAAAATATCCTTAGATGAGAAGCAATGGTAACTTAAATCAAAGAGAACAATCATAAACTGAAAATACCTCAAATATTATTAATTCAAATAACAGTCTGTAACATGGAAGAATTCTTAAATCAAATTATAATAATCAATTCAAATGTTGGAATAAATAAGTAAAAGTAAAACTAAAATAAAAGAACATTAAACCTGGGATCCAGAGTTACTCTTAAAACAGGAAGAAATCCTAAATCCTAAAAGAGAGAGAGAAGATCTCCCTCTCAACTAAATCTAAATCATTGAAAAGTAAAATATGCGAGCTCTCTTTGAATGGATGCATTCCCACACTTTATAACCTCTGGTCTATGCTGTCTGTACTTGGATCTGGGCCAAAAAGGGCTTCAGAATTTGCTGGGGCGTATTCTGTAAATTCTGATACGTGGCCTCTGTCATGCATCTGCGTGGGTCATGCGGTCACGTCATTTGGAGCTTTTCCTTGCCACGCGGTCGCGTCAGTCATGCGACCGCGTCATGTGCGTTCTGCTTAAGGCGCGTGGTCACGTCAGTCATGCGGCCGCATCGCTGCTGATTCGTGCTTGGCACGCGATCGCGTCGTCCATGCGATCGCGTGGATACCAGTTTCCTTAAAGCTTCGTTTTGCTCTCTCCTTTCATTTTAGTATGTTTCCTTTTTCATCCTTTAAGTCATTCTGCCTTAAAAAATCTGAAACTACTCAACACACTAATCACGGCATCGAATGAAAATAAAGGTAATTAAATTAATTAATTTTAAAGCTTAGGAAACATGTTTTTCATTTACATCATATAATAAGGAAGGAAAAGTAAAACCATGCAATTAATGTGAATAAGTAGGTGAAGGATTGTATAAATCACTCAAATTAAGCACAAAAGAACTCATGAAATATGGGTTTATCAGTCACCTTTTGGTGCATGAATGCAGTATGTTTGATAAGGTATTCTGGGCCTTCCCTGCCCGTGTGGAAGCTTTCAAGCACTGCAAGTGGTTTATATCCGTCGATGGCACGCATCTGTATGGCAAATATGGTGGTACCCACTACTATGCAAGCCGTTCACCTTTCTACTACACACTGCTTCTATTAAGGTACCCACACTATGGCAACATATTTCATGTTTAACATAAACACTAAACGAAAAACAAGACCAACCTCAAAGTCCTCTGCCCTGACAACATGCCATGTGGCGTTCAGCCTATTAATGTCCACATCAGGCTGATCGGCGCGCGCCATAATCTGTAAGTGACTCGTAGATTTGATCAGAGAAGGATAAAGTGGGAGAAAAGTGAAGGAAATGAAAGGTTTTTGGCTTTTGGTGGTGCTGTGAACGAAACTCCTATATATAGGGATTCCTGCTCTTATTTCGTTTACAGTGTAAACGAAATAATTTTGAACGTATTTTGTTTATAATGTAAATGAAATAAGATTGTTACACAACACGTGTGCAAACAACTATCTTGAATTCATGCCCATTCACGCAATCAATCAATACTTATCACCAATTCAACACCAAAACTCAATCTCAAAGGTACCACACCAGAGCAAACACAAGCAAAACAGACAAGAAAAACACAGATATAGATAGCAGTTACAGCAAGTAGCTTAAATAGCAGTTAATAATAATTAAACAATTAGACTAACCAGAACAAATTCAAGCTCAAAAAAAGCACGCAATTGCATATGATGCATGTCTGTCCTATGGCTAATGAGCTCATTTGTCGGTTATATAGCCAAACCCGACATGTCCGGTAGCTAACCCAATCACTGTCTCTCTGTTATATATTAATACCATTAGAGGGAATACGTGCCCTGTCACCATTAGAGGGATTATGTGTCTGGTGCACGAAATTGTGATGTCTAGGCTCGAACAATCCCTGGCAACGTGAGCAACTTGATACGCGTAATCGTGATTACACTTTAATTATGTAGAATTCATGGCTCTTTCTTTCCCTGGCAATGGCGCCAAGAACATGGTGCCAATACCATGGTTCACAACTTCGATACAACTAACCAGCAAGTGCACTGGGTCATCAAGTAATACCTTACGTGAGTAAGGGTCGAATCCCACGGAGATTGTTGGTATGAAGCAAGCTATGGTCACCTTGTAAATCTCAGTCAGGCGGATATAAATTGATAATGGTGTTTTCGAATAATAAATAATAGAATAGGGATAGAGGTACTTATGTAAATCATGGGTAGGAATTTCAGATAAGCGAATGGAGATGCTTTTTGTTCCTCTGAACCTCTGCTTTCCTGCTGCCTTCATCCAATCAGTCTTACTCCTTTCCATGGCTGGCTTTATGTGATACATCACCACTGTCAATGGCTACTTTCGGTCATCTCTCGGGAAAATGATCCAATGCCCTGTCACGGCACGGCTAATCGTCTGGAGGCATCACCCTTGCCAATGGCTTCATCTTATCCTCTCAGTGAATAATATGCTCATGCACCCTGTCACGGCATGGCTATTCATCTGTCGGTTCTCGATCATGCTGGAATAGGATTTACTATCCTTTTGCGTCTGTCACTAACGCCCTGCAATCGCGAGTTTGGAGCTCGTCACAGTCATTCATTCATTGAATCCTACTCGGAATACCACAGACAAGGTTTAGAATTTCTTGATTCTCTTGAATGCCGCCATCATTCTAGCTTACGCCACGAAGATTCTGGTTAGGAGATCTAAGAGATATTTATTCTAGCTTATGTCATGTAGAACGGAAGTGTTTGTCAGGCACGTGTTCATAGGGGAGAATGGTGATGAGCGTCACACATAATCATCACCTTCATCACGTTCTTGGGTGCGAATGGATATCTTAGAAGCGAAATAAGATGAATTGAATAGAAAACAGTAGTACTTTGCATTAATCTTTGAGGAACAACAGAGCTCCACACCTTAATCTATGGAGTGTAGAAACTCTACCGTATGAAAATACATAAGTGAAGGTCCAGGCATAGCCGAGATGGCCAGCCCCCTAAAACGTGATCAATAGTCTCCTAAGATGAACAATGGATTAAAACTGAGACCAAAGATGTCTAATAAGCTAGTAAAAGGTTCTATTTATAATAAACTAGCTACTAGGGTTTACATGAGTAAGTAATTGATGCATAAATCCACTTTCGGGGCCCACTTGGTGTGTGCTTGGGCTGGGCTTGAGTGTTGCACGTGTAGAGGTCCTTCTTGGAGTTGAACGCCAGCTTTTGTGCCAGTTTGGGCGTTCAACTCTGGTTTTGGCTCCTTTTCTGGCACTGGACGCCAGATTTGGGTAGAAAGCTGGCGTTGAACGCCAGTTTACGTCATCTATTCTTGGTCAAAGTATGGACTATTATATATTTCTGGAAATCCCTGAATGTCTACTTTCCAATGCAATTGGAAGTGCGCCATTTTGAGTTCTGTAGCTCCAGAAAATCCACTTTGAGTGCAGGGAGGTCAGAATCCAACAGCATCAGCAGTCCTTCTTCAACCTCTGAGTCTGATTTTTGCTCAAGTCCCTCAATTTCAGCCAGAAAATACCTGAAATCACAGAAAAACACACAAACTCATAGTAAAGTCCAGAAATGTGAATTTAACATAAAATCTATTAAAAACATCCCTAAAAGTAACTAGATTCTACTAAAAATATACTAAAAACAATGCCAAAAAGCGTATAAATTATCCGCTCATCACAACACCAAACTTAAATTGTTGCTTGTCCCCAAGCAACTGAAAATCAAAATAGGATAAAAAGAATAGAATATACTATAAATTCCAAACTATCAATGAAACATAGCTCCAATCAAATGAGCGGGACTTATAGCTTTTTGCCTCTTGAATAGTTTTGGCATCTCACTTTATCCATTGAGGTTCAGAATGATTGGCATCTATAGAAACTCAGAGTTCAGATAGTGTTATTGATTCTCCTAGTTCAGTATGATGATTCTTGAACACAGCTATTTTATGAGTCTTGGCCGTGGCCCTAAGCACTTTGTTTTCCAGTATTACCACCGGATACATAAATGCCACAGACACATAATTGGGTGAACCTTTTCAGATTGTGACTCAGCTTTGCTAAAGTCCCCAATTAGAGGTGTCCAGGGTTCTTAAGCACACTCTTTTTTTTGCTTTGGACCTTGACTTTAACCGCTCAGTCTCAAGTTTTCACTTCACACCTACACGCCACAAGCACATGGTTAGGGACAGCTTAGTTTAGCCGCTTAGACCAGGATTTTATTCCTTTAGGCCCTCCTATCCACTGATGCTCAAAGCCTTGGGATCTTTTTTATTGCCCTTGCCTTTTGGTTTTAAGGGTTATTGGCTTTTTGCTCTTGCCTCTTAGTTTTAAGAGCTTTTGGCTTTTTCTGCTTGCTTTTCTTTCTATTATTTTTTTTTGCAAGCTTTGTTCTTTGCTGCTTTTTCTTGCTTCAAGAATCATTTTTATGATTTTTCAGATTATCAAATAACATGTCTCCTAGTCATCATTCTTTCAAGAGCCAACATATTTAACATTCTTAAACAACAACTTCAAAAGACATATGCACTGTTCAAGCATACATTCAGAAAACAAGAAGCATTGTCACCACATCAATATAATTAAACTAAGTTCAAGGATAAATTCAAAACTCATGTACTTCTTGTTCTTTTGAATTAAAACAGTTTTTATTTTAAGAGAGGTGATGGATTCATAGGACATTCATAACTTTTAAGACATAGTTACTAACTACTAATGATCATGTGATGAAGACACAAACATAGATAAGCACATAACATAGCAAACGAAAAACAGAAGAAACAAGAACAAGGAATGAATCCACCTTAGTGATGGTGGCGTTTCCTTCTTGAGGTACCAATGATGTCCTTGAGCTCTTCTATGTCTCTTCCTTGTCTTTGTTGCTCCTCCCTCATTGCTTTTTGATCTTCTCTTATTTCATGGAGCATGATGGAGTGCTCTTGATGTTCCACCCTTAGTTGCTTCCAATAATTGTGTGGAAGAAAATGTATCCCCTGAGGTATCTCAGGGATCTCTTGATTTGCAGTCAAATGTTCTACCACTGAGCTATAGACCCTTGATGGAAGCTTTTGTCTTCCCTTTCTTCTTTCTAGAGGTTTCTCTGGCCTTAGGTGCCATCAATGGTTATGGAAAAAATAAAAAAGCTATGCTTTTACCACACCAAACTTAGAATGTTGCTCGCCCTCGAGCAAAAGAAGAAGGAATAGAAGAAGAAAAAGAAGATATGGGGGAGATGGAGGGAGGTGTGTATTCAGCCATATGGGTGGGATTGGGTAGGGAAGAGATGTTGAATTTTGAAGGTAAGTGGGTGTACGGATGTGAGTGGTAAAGGGTTAATAGGGAAGAGTGTTTATTGGGAGTAGAGGATGATTGAGAAGAGAGAAGAGAGTGAGTGGAGGTATGTGGGGATCCTGTGGGGTCCACAGATCCTGAGATGATCCTGTGGGGTCCACAGATCCTGAGATGATCCTGTGGGGTCCACAGATCATGAGGTGTCAAGGCATTTACATCCCTGCACCAAATTAGGCATGTAAAATGCCTTTGCACACAACTCTGGGCGTTCAGCGCCAGGTTGGTGCCCATTTTGGGCGTTCAATGCCCATTTGCTGCCATTTCTGGCGTTGAACGCCAGAACCATGCTTGTTCTGGGCGTTCAGCGCCAGGATGTTGCCCATTTTGGGCGTTCAGCGCCAGAACCATGCTCTGTTCTGGGGTTGAACGCCAGGCAGGTGCTTCCTCCAAGGTGTGATTTTTCTTCTGCTGTTTTTGATTCCGTTTTCAATTTTTATATTTATTTTGTGACTCCACATGATCATGAACCTATAAAGACATATAACTAAGAAAAATATAGTTAGATAAATAAAAATTGGGTTGCCTCCCAACAAGCGCTTCTTTAATGTCAATAGCTTGACAGTGGGCTCTCATGGAGCCTCACAGATGTGCAGAGCTTTGTTGAGACTCCTCAACACCAAACTTAGAGTTTGGATATGGGAGTTCAACACCAAACTTAGAGTTTGGATATGGCCTCCCAACACCAAACTTAAAGTTTGATTGTGGGGGCTCTGGTTGACTTTGTAGTGGGAGAAGCTTTTCATGCTTCCTCTCCATGGTTGTAGAGAGAGATCCTTGAGTTGTAAACACAAGGTTGTCCTCATTCAATTGAAGGACTAGTTCTCCTCTGTCCACATCAATCACAGCTCTTGCTGTGGCTAGGAAAGGTCTTCCTAGGATGATGGATTCATCCTCTTCCTTTCCAGTATCCAAGACTATGAAATCAGTAGGGATGTAAAGGCCCTCAACCTTTACTAACACGTCCTCTACCTGTCCATAAGCCTGTTTTCTTGAGCTGTCTGCCATCTCTAAGGAGATTTTAGCAGCTTGCACCTCATAGATTCCCAGTTTCTCCATTATAGAGAGGGGCATGAGGTTTATCCCTGAACCAAGGTCACACAGACCCTTAAAGATCATGGTGCCTATAGTACAAGGTATTATGAACTTTCCAGGATCCTGTCTCTTCTGAGGCAATGTCAGTTGATCCAGATCACTTAGTTCATTGGTGAACAAGGGAGGTTCATCTTCCCAAGTATCAATGCCAAATAATTTGGCATTTGGCTTCATGATTGCACCAAGAAACTTGGCAGTTTGCTCTTCAGTAACATCCTCATTCTCTTCAGAAGAAGAATACTCATCAGAGCTCATGAATGGCATAAGGAGGTTCAATGGAATCTCTATGGTCTCTAGATGAGCCTCAGAGTCCTTTGGTTCCTCAGAGGGAAGCTCCTTATTGACCACTGGACGTCCCAGGAGGTCTTCCTCCTTGGGATTCACGTCCTCTCCTCTCCTCACAGGTTCGGCCATGATGCTTATGTCAATGGCCTTACACTCTCCTTTTGGATTCTCTTCTGTATTGCTTGGGAGAGTACTAGGAGGGATTTCAGTGATCCTTTTACTCAGCTGGCCCACTTGTGCTTCCAGATTTCTAATGGAAGACCTTGTTTCATTCATGAAACTTACAGTGGCCTTAGATAGATTAGAGACTAAATTTGCTAAATTAGAAGTATTTTGTTCAGAGTTCTCTGTCTGTTGCTGAGTGGATGATGGAAAAGGCTTGCTATTGCAAAACCTGTTTCTTCCACCATTATTAAAGCCTTGTTGAGGCTTTTGATCCTTCCATGAGAAATTTGGATGATTTCTCCATGATGAGTTATAGGTGTTTCCATAAGGTTCACCTAAGTAATTTACCTCTGCTATTGCAGGGTTCTCAGGATCATAAGCTTCTTCTGCATAAGAAGCCTCTTGAGTACTGTTGGATGCAGCTTGCATTCCATGCAGACTCTGAGAGATCATATTGACTTGCTGAGTCAATATTTTGTTCTGAGCCAATATGACATTCAGAGTATCAACTTCAAGAACTCCCTTCTTCATAGGCGTCCCATTACTCACAGGATTCCTTTCAGAAGTGTACATGAACTGGTTATTAGCAACCATGTTAATGAGTTCTTGAGCTTCTGCAGGCATTTTCTTTAGGTGAATGGATCCACCTGCAGAAGTGTACAGTGACATCTTTGATGGCTCAGATAAACCATCATAGAATATATCCAGGATGGTCCATTCTGAAAGCATGTTAGAAGGACACTTTTTGGTCAACTGTTTGTATCTTTCCCAAGCTTCATAGAGGGATTCACCTTCTTTCTGTCTGAAGGTTTGAACATCAGCTCTAAGCTTGCTCAGCTTTTGAGGAGGAAAGTACTTGGCTAAGGAAGCCGTGACCAGCTTATCCCAAGAGTTCAGGCTGTCTTTGGGTTGAGAATCCAACCATATTCTAGCTCTGTCTCTTACAGCAAAAGGGAAAAGCATGAGCTTGTAGACTTCAGGATCTACTCCATTAGTCTTAACAGTATCACATATCTGCAAGAATTCAGTTAAGAACTGAAAAGGATCTTCAGATGGAAGTCCATGAAACTTGCAGTTCTGCTGCATCAGAGAAACTAATTGAGGTTTTAGCTCAAAGTTGTTTGCTCCAATGGCAGGAATGGAGATGCTTCTTCCATGTAAATTGGAATTAGGTGCAGTAAAGTCACCAAGCATCCTCCTTGCATTATTATTATTTTCGGCTGCCATCTCCTCTTCCTGTTCGAAAATTTCTGAAAGGTTATCTCTGGATTGTTATATTTTAGCTTCTCTTAGTTTCCTTTTTAGAGTCCTTTCAGGTTCTGGATCTGCTTCCACAAGAATGTTCTTATCCTTGCTCCTGCTCATATGACAAAGAAGAAGGCACAGAAAAAATAGTAATAATAATATGGATCCTTTATACCATAGTATAGGGATCCTTGTGTTAATAGAAGAAAAGAAGGGAAGAAAATCTGAACTCAGAGAGAGAGGGGGTTCGGATTTTTGGAGAGTTGAAGGAAAGATGTTAGTATATCAATAAACAAATAGAAGAAGATGAGAGGGGGAAGTGAATTTTCGAAAACAATTTTTTGAAAAAGAGTTAGTGATTTTCGAAAATAGTTTTTGAAAAAGGTTAGTATTTTTTTTCGAAAAATTTTTAAAATCAAAAATAAAAATAATTAGTTAATAAAAAAGAAATTTTTGAAAAAGGGGGAAGATATTTTCGAAAATTAGAGAGAGAGAGTTAGTTAGGTAGTTTTGAAAAAGTTAAGAAACAAACAAAAAGTTAGTTAGTTAGTTGAAACAAATTTGAAAAGATAAGAAGTTGGGAAGTTAGAGAAGATATTTTGAAATCAAATTTTGAAAAAGATAAGATAAGAAGATATTTTTGAAAAGATATGATAGAAATTAGTTTTTGAAAAAGATTTGAATTTTTAAAATCACAATTAATGACTTGATTCACAAGAAATCACAAGATATGATTCTAGAACTTAAAGTTTGGATCTTTCGTAACAAGCAAGTAACAAACTTCAAATTTTTGAATCAAAACATTAATTGATTATGTTATTTTCGAAAATTTGATATAAAAATAAGAAAAAAGTTTTTGAAAAATATTTTTGGAATTTTCGAAAATAACTAAGAATTTTGAAAAAGATTTGATTTTTGAAAAAGATTTTGAAAAAGATAAGATTTTTAAATTGAAAATTTGATTTGACTCATAAGAAACAATTTTATTTTTAAAATTTTTGAAAAAGTCAATCAAATTTTCGAATTTGATGAGAGAAAAAGGGAAAGATATTTTTTTTTAAAATTTTTTTTATGCAAGAGAGAAACAAGAAAAATGATGCAATGCATGGCAATTTTAGATCAAAACTATGAATGTGTGCAAGAATGCTATGAATGTCAAGATGAACACCAAGAACACCGTGAATATCATGATGAACATCAAGAACATATTTTTGAAAAATTTTATATGCAAAGAAAACATGCAAGACACCAAACTTAGAAATCTTTCATGTTTAGACTCTAATAAATAAAAAATGTACATGTAAAACAAGAAAAGACACAAAACAAGAAAAACATCAAGATCAAACAAGAAGACTAACAAAGAACAACTTGAAAATCATGAAGAACATTATGAATGCATGAAGTTTTCGAAAAATGCAAGATGCACATGCAATTGACACCAAACTTATAACATGACACATGACTCAAACAAGAAACACAAAAATATTTTTGATTTTTATGATTTTCTAATTTTTTTGGATTTTTATTTTATATTTTTTGAAAAATTATTTTGAAAAAGAAAAATAAGGATTCCAAAATTTTTAATATGAATTCCAGGAATCTTATGCTCTAAAGCTCCAATCAAAGGGTCAGGCATGGCTTAATAGCCAGTCAAGCTTTAGTATATAATTACATGGACTGGAGTGATTAGTTGAATACCAATCCCAAAGCAGTTTGGGTATGGCTTTACAGCCAGATAGGATTCAACATGTTTCATGAAACACTAGAATTCATTCTTAAAAATCCTGAAGAAAAGTATATTTTTGAAAATATTTTTAAATTTTTTTTTCCGAAAACAGATGAGAAAATTTTTTGAAAGATTTTTGAAAAATTTTTGAAATCAAAACAAAAGAAAATTACCTAATCTGAGCAACAAGATGAACCGTCAGTTGTCCACACTCGAACAATCCCCGGCAACGGCGCCAAAAACATGGTGCACGAAATTGTGATGTCCAGGCTCGAACAATCCCTGGCAACGTGAGCAACTTGATACGCGTAATCGTAATTACACTTTAATTATGTAGAATTCATGGCTCTTTCTTTCCCTGGCAATGGCGCCAAGAACATGGTGCCAATACCATGGTTCACAACTTCGATACAACTAACCAGCAAGTGCACTGGGTCGTCCAAGTAATACCTTACGTGAGTAAGGGTCGAATCCCACGGAGATTGTTGGTATGAAGCAAACTATGGTCACCTTGTAAATCTCAGTCAGGCGGATATAAATTGATAATGGTGTTTTCAAATAATAAATAATAGAATAGGGATAGAGGTACTTATGTAAATCATGGGTAGGAATTTCAGATAAGCGAATGGAGATGCTTTTCGTTCCTCTGAACCTCTGCTTTCCTGCTGTCTTCATCCAATCAGTCTTACTCCTTTCCATGGCTGGCTTTATGTGATACATCACCACTGTCAATGGCTACTTTCGGTCATCTCTCGGGAAAATGATCCAATGCCCTGTCACGGCACGGCTAATCGTCTGGAGGCATCACCCTTGCCAATGGCTTCATCTTATCCTCTCAGTGAATAATATGCTCACGCACCCTGTCACGGCACGGCTATTCATCTGTCGGTTCTCGATCATGCTGGAATAGGATTTACTATCCTTTTGCGTCTGTCACTAACGCCCTGCAATCGCGAGTTTGGAGCTCGTCACAGTCATTCATTCATTGAATCCTACTCGGAATACCACAGACAAGGTTTAGACTTTCCAGATTCTCTTGAATGCCGCCATCATTCTAGCTTACGCCACGAAGATTCTGGTTAGGAGATCTAAGAGATATTCATTCTAGCTTATTTCATGTAGAACGGAAGTGTTTGTCAGGCACGTGTTCATAGGGGAGAATGGTGATGAGCGTCACACATAATCATCACCTTCATCACATTCTTGGGTGCGAATGGATATCTTAGAAGCAAAATAAGATGAATTGAATAGAAAACAGTAGTACTTTGCATTAATCTTTGAGGAACAGCAGAGCTCCACACCTTAATCTATGGAGTGTAGAAACTCTACCGTATGAAAATACATAAGTGAAGGTCCAGGCATGGCCGAGATGGCCAGCCCCCTAAAATGTGATCAATAGTCTCCTAAGATGAACAATGGATTAAAACTGAGACCAAAGATGTCTAATAAGACTAGTAAAAGGTCCTATTTATAATAAACTAGCTACTAGGGTTTACATGAGTAAGTAATTGATGCATAAATCCACTTCCGGGGCCCACTTGGTGTGTGCTTGGGCTGGGCTTGAGTGTTGCACATGTAGAGGTCCTTCTTGGAGTTGAACGCCAGCTTTTGTGCCAGTTTGGGCGTTCAACTCTGGTTTTGGCTCCTTTTTTGGCGCTGGACGCCAGATTTGGGTAGAAAGCTGGCGTTGAACGCCAGTTTACATCATCTATTCTTGACCAAAGTATGGACTATTATATATTGCTGAAAAGCTCTGGATGTCTACTTTCCAACGCAATTGGAAGTGCGCCATTTTGAGTTCTGTAGCTCCAGAAAATCTACTTTGAGTGAAGAGAGGTCAGAATCCAACAGCATCAGCAGTCCTTCTTCAACCTCTGAGTCTGATTTTTGCTCAAGTCCCTCAATTTCAGCCAGAAAATACCTGAAATCACAGAAAAATACACAAACTCATAGTAAAGTCCAGAAATGTGAATTTAACATAAAATCTATTAAAAACATCCCTAAAAGTAACTAGATTCTACTAAAAATATACTAAAAACAATGCCAAAAAGCGTATAAATTATCCGCTCATCAGTGTCCTGTCACTATTAGAGGGAATAGGTGCCCTATCACCCTTACAACCAGAGAGAAAGCACAGACATACTTGTCAACAATCAACCTTAACCTTGTCTCATTTATCATATTCATTCAATTTCATAATCAAACTCAGTTTTCATCATTCTTCTTCCTCATCTCTTTCCCGGAGCAAGTGGACAACGCCATTGCCTCTTACTTAGGGTCTCAACTCTTAATCAAATTCAAATTCATTTTCAAATCTATTTCTCAATATCATTCAATTCATTCAAAAATCATACTTTTAAGATCAACTCTCATCATCCTTCATTTTTAAATCATTCATTTAACTACTTTAAATTATCAATTAACTACCTTGGCAAAGCCTCAAAACTCTAAGGAAGAACAACCAAATCCCTTTCCTTCAGTTCATTAAAATTCTTAAAAATCATAATTTCTTGATTTGAATTAATCAAGTAAAATCCAAATAAAAACCAAATCATTTAGAACAAAAACGTCGTAAAACGACATTATTTAGTCAAAGTCTAATTTCATTTAAATTCACTACAGCTCCTCTGAATGAAATTCTTAAGTCCAATTCAAAACATAAGCCCTTTTTATATTTAAATCGTTCTCAAAACATATACCTGCTTAATTAAATTAAACTCGAAACATAACTATTTGCTTAATAAATCAAGAATCAAATAATACAATTTCTCAAGTCCAACCTTTTTTCTAAATAACATTTCAAACAAAGTCTTAAGTTTCATAATAAAATTTCGGCAGCATCTCCCCTAAAATTTGGACTTTGCCACCCTTTTCGGGTCCCAACAAAACCATTCTTAACCTTTTTCAACAAATTCAAAACTAAATCATTTCTCAATAAAATATAAATTCATATTTTCTAATTATCAAATTATTTTGATGTCTAACCATTTCAAAATCAAAATAATTCATTTTCCATGTCTCAAATCATTCTCAACTTTTCAAAATCACAACAATAACAACTTAACCCAGGAAAAATTAACAAAATTCAGAGTTTAAACTACCAATCCAATAAATCACAATTTAACTCAATTTCAGCATAATCAATTAAAAGTTATAAATTACAGCCACCTCAATCAATCAATAAGTTAATTAAATAAACATATATATTTATTCAAAGCAGACCAGACAATTTATAAGACTTATACAGTCACCAGAAATTATATTTATCACGTTCATATCCATTCATAATAATTCTAAAATATAAAATAAGCTTTTTAGAAAAACACCCCTACTTCGAAAAGTTGAACCTATAAACCAACACGTTAAAGAAATCCTTTTTCTTTCAATTCACAGCAGCTACAACACTTTCGACCACTCCCATGGTAGCAGCAGCCATTAAACACCACATGCAGTCACAGTAACTTGACCTTGAGATATTAACGTTGAAAAAACCTCAACAAACTATAACAAAACTCTAACAACAAGGATTTCAAGACAACAACAGCTTACTATACCGAGCAAGAACCAAAAACTGAGCAGCGGTAAGTCCATCAGTTGATTCCAGCTATCCGTGCTATACCCAGTGACCAGAACAACGGCAAAGCAGCTCCAATAGCCGCATGCAGCTCAGCAGCAACCTCCAACAACCATAGCGGAAACCATAGCAGCAACACCCCAGCTCCACCGTCACCTTTTCTCTTCCCGGCATCCAGTTTCCAGTGGCAGATTCACCCATCAGTGGCGAGGTAGAATGATGGCAGAGACGAGTTCGGCGATGGAAATCTGACAAAGCTGGCGGTGACGAGCTCCCTCTCACGTGTAAGAACCGAATTTTTCATGGATAAAATAATTTAAATACCCAAATTAAATTCCGTAAAGTTATGATGAGATTTTGGGGATTTAAATATGATTTTCGGACTCAATAGGTCCTTCTGAGTCAGAAAATGTGTTTTCTGCGAAAACCGTGAAAAATTGCGAACCGGCAGTTGAACCGATCGAACCGGTTCAAGTCTGCTCGGTGCTGCACGAGAAACAGTAAAAAATAGCCGAAAACCTTAGAAATATATTAGCGATGAAAAACCAGGCGTTAGTGTTAAAGGTTTGGCCCAAAGTTGGGCCGAACGGGCTAAAAACGCTAACGGGTTGGACCGGGCCCAAGTTGGGCCCAAGTCCAACATATATAAGGGTTCATTAATGAATCCTTCACCCATAAAACACACACACACCAGCTGCAAAGAAGAGAGGAGAAGAGAGAAGAGCACTATTCAATTCTCCATTCAATCCGCGATATCTTGAGCTACGGTGCACTGATTCAAGTGCCGTCAGTGGCTACACGAAGCTCTCGCCGAGCCCATCCTTTCTATCTAAGCATTGTGGTAAGTTTTTCGAGTTTCCCTTCCCAATTTTCGTGCCTTTGAGAATTTCGAGTTTTAGGGTTTGGTTTTGAGTAAAATCTTGTGTCTTAGGTGTTTTAGGTACACTCTAGCACTTGATTGTTGGTGGTTTTGGCTTCCAAAACTGTTGGACAAGGTATCAGCTCTTGAAACCTTTGTTAGATTATGTTTATGTTGAGCCCTAGTTTGATTAGTGATGTTTGGTGTGTATATAGCTTGTTTGTTGTGAGTTTGGAGCTGGTTGGTGATTGATTGGAAGCTTGGATTGTGTTGAAAAGCTTGTTGGTGATCTTTGTAGTACTCATTGTGGGTTAAAGGCATATTGAAAATCGGCTAAGGTATGGTTTCGGTTTCTTCTATGTAGTATATAATATTCATGGACACTTAGGCTAGTGACCCATAGGATAGGAATGAATCATAATGGTTGTTGAGGTGTTGAATGTTGATGTATATTGAATAATATTGATATATTGAGAATGAATGATTGTATGTGGTTGCGATATGTGGGGATAACTTGTATGGAGATGATGATGATATGGCGTTTTAAAATGAGGAATATATGAATTTGATATAATGATTGTTGGTATTTAAGGATTATGATGTTTGATGTTGGGTATGTGAATTATTGTTGTTGATATGGTTGATGATTGGTGCACGAAATTGTGATCATCAATGGCGCCATCAACATGGTATGCACAATTGTAATCTCAACTCTTTATCACAACTTCGCACAACTAACCAGCAAGTGCACTGGGTCGTCTAAGTAATAAACCTTACGTGAGTACGGGTCGATCCCACGGAGATTGTTGGTATGAAGCAAGCTATGGTCATCTTGTAAATCTCAGTCAGGTGGATTCAAATGGTTATGGATGATGAATGATTAAAAGATAAATAAAACATAAAATAAAGATAGAGATACTTATGTAATTCATTGGTGAGAATTTCAGATAAGCGTATGAAGATGCTTTGTCCCTTCCGTCTCTCTGCTTTCCTACTGTCTTCATCCAATCCTTCTTACTCCTTTCCATGGCAAGCTGTATGTTGGGCATCACCGTTGTCAGTGGCTATAATCCCGTCCTCTCAGTGAAAATGTTCAACGCACTCTGTCACAGTACGACTATTCATCTGTCGGTTCTCGATCATGTCGGAATAGAATCCAGTGATTCTTTTGCGTCTGTCACTAACGCCCCACAATCACGAGTTTGAAGCTCGTCACAGTCATTCAATCCTTGAATCCTACTCAGAATACCACAGACAAGGTTTAGACCTTCCGGATTCTCAAGAATGCCGCCATCAATTCTAGCTTATACTACGAAGATTCTGATTAAGGAATCCAAGAGATAAACACTCAATCGAAGGTAGAACAGAGGTGGTTGTCAGGCACACGTTCATAGGTGAGAATGATGATGAGTGTCACGGATCATCACATTCATCAATTTGAAGAACAAGTGATATCTTAGAACAAGAACAAGCTGAATTGAATAGAAGAACAATAGTAATTGCATTGATACTCGAGGTGCAGCAGAGCTTCACACCTTAATCTTTGGTGTGTAGAAACTCCACCGTTGAAAATACATAAGAACATGGTCTAGGCATGGCCATAAGGCCAGCCCCAAAACATGATCTAAGGTAGCATAGAACTACTCAAAGATTAGACTCTAAATACAATAGCAAAAGGTCCTATTTATAGAGAACTAGTAGCTTAGGGTTTACAAAAATGAGTAAATGACGTAAATATCCACTTCCGGGCCCACTTGGTGTGTGCTTGGGCTGAGCATTGAAGCATTTTCGTGTAGAGACTTTTCCTGGAGTTAAACACCAGCTTTTGTGCCAGTTTGGGCGTTTGACTCCCACTTTGGTGCCAGTTCCGGCGTTTAACGCTGGGAATTCTGATGCTGACTTTGAACGCCAGTTTGGGCCATCAAATCTTGGGAAAAGTATGGACTATAATATATTGATGGAAAGCCCTAGATGTCTACTTTCTAACACAATTGAGAGCGAGCCAATTGGGCTTCTGTAGCTCCAGAAAATTCACTTCGAGTGCAGGGAGGTCAGAATCCAACAGCATCTGCAGTCCTTTTCAGCCTCTAAATAAGAATTTTGCTCAGGTCCCTCAATTTCAGCCAGAAAATACCTAAAATCACAGAAAAACACACAAACTCATAGTAAAGTCCAGAAAAGTGAATTTTAAATAATAAATAATAAAAATATAATAAAAACTAACTAAAACATGCTAAAAACATACTAAAAATAATGCCAAAAAGCGTATAAATTATCTGCTCATCACAACACCAAACTTAAATTGTTGCTTGTCCCCAAGCAACTGAAAACAAAATTGGATAAAAATAAGAGAATATACAATGAATTCCAAAAACATCTATGAAGATCAGTATTAATTAGATGAGCGGGGCTTTTAGCTTTTTGCTTCTGAACAGTTTTGGCATCTCACTTTATCCTTTGAAGTTCAGAATGATTGGCATCTATAGGAACTCAGAATCCAGATAGTGTTACTGACTCTCCTAGTTAAGTATGTTGATTCTTAAACACAGCTACTTTATGAGTCTTGGCCGTGGCACTAAGCACTTTGTTTTCTAGTATTACCACCGGATACATAAATGCCACAGACACATAACTGGGTGAACCTTTTTAGATTGTGACTCAACATTGCTAGAGTCCCCAATTAGAGGTGTCCAGGGTTCTTAAGCACACTCTTCTTTTTGCTTTGGACCTCGACTTTAACCGCTCAGTCTCAAGTTTTCACTTGACACCTTCACGCCACAAGCATATGGTTAGGGACAGCTTGTTTTAGCCGCTTAGGCCAGGATTTTATTCCCGTGGGCCCTCCTATCCACTGATGCTCAAAGCCTTGGATCCTTTTTATCACCCTTGCCTTTTGGTTTAAAGGGGTATTGGCTTTTTCTGCTTGCTTTTTCTTTTTTTTCGCATATATCTTTTTTTTTCTGCAAGCTTTTCACTGCTTTTTCTTGCTTCAAGAATCAATTTTATGATTTTTCAGATCATCAGATAACATTTCTCCTTTTCCTTTCATTCTTTCAAGAGCCAACAATTTTAACATTCATAAACAATCAAATTCAAAAATATGCACTGTTCAAGCATTCATTCAGAAAAACAATAGCATTGCCACCACATCAAGATAATTAAACTATTTTAAAATTTGAAATTCATGCACTTCTCTTTCTTTTTCAATTAAAAATATTTTTCATTTAAGAAAGGTGATGAATTCATAGGACACTCATAGCTTTAAGGCATAGACACTAAGACACTAATGATCATAAGACACAAACATAGATAAACATAAGCATAAAAAATTCGAAAAACAGGAAAGTAAAGAACAAGGAGATTAAAGAACGGGTCCACCTTAGTGATGGCGGCTTGTTCTTCCTCTTGAAGATCTTATGGAGTTCTTGAGCTCCTCAATGTCTCTTCCTTGCCTTTGTTGCTCCTCTCTCATGGTTCTTTGATCTTCTCTAATTTCATGGAGGGGGATGGAATGCTCTTGGTGTTCCACCCTTAGTTGTCCCATGTTGGAACTTAATTCTCCTAGGGAGGTGTTGATTTGCTCCCAATAGTTTTGTGGAGGAAGATGCATCCCTTGAGGTATCTCAGGAATTTCATGATGAGGAATTTTCTCATGCTCTTGATGAGGTTCTCTTGTTTTCTCCATCTTTTTCTTAGTGATGGACTTGAGGTCATGCCTTTTTAGTTGAACCAGCTTTCCTCTTGAAAGGGACCTCAGAGATCACTTTTTTCTTGGCCACAACTTCATAGAAGTGGTCTTGATGCACCCTTGAGAGGAATCTCTCCATCTCGCATGACTCGGAGGTGGAAGCTTTTGCCTTCCCTTTCCTCTTTCTAGAGGTTTCTCCGGCCTTTGGTGCCATAAATGGTTATGGAAAAACAAAAAGCTTTAGCTTTTACCACACCAAACTTAGAAGGTTGCTCGTCCTCGAGCAAAAGAAGAAAGAAAAGAGTAGAAGAAGAAGAAAAATGGAGGAGATGGAGGAGGCTTTGTGGTTCGGCCAAGGGGGAGAAGTGGTGTTGAGGTTGTGTGAAAATGAAGGAGTGAAGATGGGTTTATATAGGAGTTGAGAGGGGTGTAGGGTTCGGCTAGTATGGGTGGGTTTGGGAGGGAAAGTGGTTTGAATTTGGATGGTGAGGTAGGTGGGGTTTTATGAAGGATGGATGTGAGTGGTGAAGAGAATGGTGGGATTTGATAGGTAAGGGGTTTTTGGGGAAGAGGTATTGAGGTGATTGATGAATGGGTGAAGAAGAGAGAGAGTGGTGGGATAGGTGGGGATCCTGTGGGGTCCACAGATCCTGAGGTGTCAAGGATATCTCATCCCTGCACCGAGAGGTGTGCAAAAATGCCCTTTCTGCCAATTATGGCGTTAAACGCCGGGCTGTTGCCCTTTCTGGCATTTAACGCCAGCTCCTTGCCCATTCCTGGCGTTAAACGCCAGTCTGGTGCCCCTTTCTGGCGTTAAACACCCAGAATGGTGCCAGACTGGGCGTTAAACGCCTATTTGCTGCCCTTACTGGCGTTTAAACGCCAGCAAGCTTTTTCTCCAAGGTGTGCTGTTTTTTTCTATTTTTTATTCTGTTTTTGCTTTTTTAATTGTTTTTGTGACTTCACATGATCATCAACCTACAGAAAACATAAAATAACAATGGAAAATAGATAGATATAACATTGGGTTGCCTCCCAACAAGCGCTTCTTTAATGTCAGTAGCTTGACAGTGGGCTCTCATGGAGCCTCACAGATGTTCAGAGCAATGTTGGAACCTCCCAACACCAAACTTAGAGTTTGAATGTGGGGGTTCAACACCAAACTTAGAGTTTGGTTGTGGCCTCCCAACACCAAACTTAGAGTTTGACTGTGGGGGCTCTGTTTGACTCTGTTTTGAGAGAAGCTCTTAATGCTTCCTCTCCATGGTTACAGAGGGATATCCTTGAGTCTTAAACACAAGGGATTCTTCATTCACTTGAATGATCAATTCTTCTCTGTCAACATCAATCACAGCCTTTGCTGTGGTTAGGAAGGGTCTGCCAAGGATGATGGATTCATCCATGCACTTCCCAGTCTCTAGGACTATGAAATCAGCAGGGATGTAGTGGTCTCCAACCTTTACCAAGACATCCTCTACAAGTCCATAAGCTTATTTTCTTGAATTGTCTGCCATCTCTAGTGAGATTCTTGCAGCTTGTACCTCAAGGATCCCTAGCTTCTCCATTACAGAGAGAGGCATGAGGTTTACACTTGACCCTAGGTCACACAAAGCCTTCTCAAAGGTCATGGTGTCTATGGTACAAGGTATTGAGAACTTCCCCGGATCCTGTCTCTTTTGAGGTAATCTCTGCCTAGTCAAGTCATCCAGTTCTTTGGTGAGCAAAGGGGGTTCATCCTCCCAAGTCTCATTACCAAATAACTTGTCATTTAGCTTCATGATTGCTCCAAGGTACTTAGCAACTTGCTCTTCAGTGACATCTTCATCCTCTTCAGAGGAGGAATACTCATCAGAGCTCATGAATGGCAGATGTAAATCCAATGGAATCTCTATGGTCTCAGTGTGAGCCTCAGATTCCCATGGTTCCTCATTAGGGAACTCATTGGAGGCCAGTGGACGTCCATTGAGGTCTTCCTCAGTGGCGATCACTGCCTCTTCCTCCTCTCCAAATTCGGCCATGTTGATTGTGTTTATGACCTTGCACTCTCCTTTTGGGTTCTCTTCTGTATTGCTTGGAAGAGTACTAGGAGGGAGTTCAGTAACTTTCTTGCTCAGCTGACCCACTTGTGCTTCCAAATTTCTAATGGAGGACCTTGTTTCAGTCATGAAACTCTGAGTGGTTTTAATTAGATCAGAGACCATGGTTGCTAAGTCAAAGTGGTTCTGCTTAGAGTTTTCTGTCTGCTGCTGAGAAGATGATGGAAAAGGCTTGCCATTGCTAAACCTGTTTCTTCCACCATTGTTGTTGTTGAAGCCTTGTTGAGGCCTCTGTTGGTCCTTCCATGAGAGATTTGGATGGTTTCTCCATGAAGAATTGTAGGTGTTTCCATAGGGTTCACCTATGTAATTCACCTCTTCCATTGATGGGTTCTCAGGATCATAGGCTTCTTCTTCAGATGAAGCGTCCTTAGTACTGCCTGGTGCAGCTTGCGTTCCAGACAGACTTTGAGAAATCATATTGACTTGCTGAGTCAATATTTTGTTCTGAGCCAATATGGCATTCAGAGTATCAATCTCAAGAACTCCTTTCTTCTGACTTGTCCCATTATTCACAGGATTCCTCTCAGAAGTGTACATGAATTGGTTATTTACAACCATTTCAATGAGTTCCTGAGCTTCTGCAGGCGTCTTCTTCAGATGAAGAGATCCTCCAGCAGAGCTATCCAATGACATCTTGGACAGTTTAGACAAACCATCATAGAAGATTCCTATGATGCTCCATTCATAAAGCATGTCAGACGGACACTTTCTGATCAATTGTTTGTATCTTTCCCAAGCTTCATAGAGGGATTCACCTTCCTTCTGTCTGAAGGTTTGGACTTCCACTCTAAGCTTACTCAATTTTTGAGGTGGAAAGAACTTTGCCAAGAAGGCATTGACTAGCTTTTCCCAAGAGTTCAGGCTTTCCTTAGGTTGTGAATCCAACCACATCCTAGCTCTGTCTCTTATAGCAAAAGGGAATAGCATAAGTCTATAGACCTCAGGGTCAACCCTATTGGTCTTAACAGTGTCACAGATTTGCAAGAATTCAGCTAAGAACTGATGAGAATCTTCCAATGGAAGTCCATGAATCTTGCAATTCTGTTGCATTAGAGAAACTAATTGAGGCTTAAGCTCAAAGTTGTTTGCTCCAATGGCAGGGATTGAGATGCTTCTCCCATAGAAATCAGGAGTAGGTGCAGTAAAGTCACCAAGCACCTTCCTTGCATTGTTGGCATTGTTGTTGTTTTCGGCCGCCATGGTTTCTTCTTCTTTGAAGAGTTCTGTTAGGCCCTCTAAATAGAATTGTTCTTTAGCTTCTCTTAGCTTTCTCTTCAAGGTCCTTTCAGGTTCAGGATCAGCTTGAACAAGTATGCCTTTATTTTTGTTCCTGCTCATATGAAAGAGAAGAGAACAAGAAAGTAGGGAATCCTCTATGTCACAATATAGAGATTCCTTGAGGTGTCAGAGGAAAAGAAGAATAGAAGGAGGAGGTGGAGAAGAGGGAATTCGAACTTATCAAGAGGGATAGAGTTCGAATTGCACCTTGATGAGGAGTCTTAATCCTTTAAATAGAAGGATGTGAAAAGAGGGGAAGAATTTTTGAAAATTAATTAAAAGATTTTAAAAAGAAATTTGAAAATTTGATTGAGATTTTCGAAAACTAAGATTGGGAAAGAAATAAAGTGATTTTTGAAAAAGATTTTGAAATTAGAAAAAGATATGATTGAAAAAAATTAATTTTGAAAAAGATGTGATTGAAAAGATATGTTTGAAAAGATATGATTGAAAATCAATTTAGAAAAAGAAAATTTTTAAAATTAAAGTTGATTACTTGACTATCAAGAAATTAAAAGATATGATTCTAAAATTTAAAATTTGATCCTTTCTTAATAGGCAAGTAACAACTTGAAAATTTTTGAAGTAAATCTTGAATTGAAGCAAGGAATTTTGAAAATGGTAAAAATAAATATAAAATGGAAAGAAATTGATTTTGAAAGAGATATGATTGAAAAGATATGATTTGAAAAAGATTTGATTTTAAAAAAAATGAAAACTTGAAAAAAATGTGAATTAAAAACAAAATCTTCCCTCTAGTGTCATCCTGGCGTTAAACGCTCAGAATGGTGCCCATTCTGGCGTTTAACGCCCAAATCTCTACCTTTTTGGGCGTTAAACGCCCAGCCAGGTATCCTGGCTGGCATCTAAATGCCAGTTTTCCTTCTTCACTGGGCGTTTTGAACGCCCAGCTTTTTCTGTTTGATTCCTCTGCTAAATATTCTGAATCTTCAATTCTCTGTATTATTGACTTGAAAAGACATAGTTTTGAAAAATATTTTTGAATTTTTTGATGATGAGAAACAATAAAAATGCAACTAAGATCAAATAAACAATGCATGCAGGACACCAAACTTAAAAATTTTCATATAGGAGACACTAACAAATTAAGAATGCATATGAGAAACAACAAAACACACTAAACAAGAGAATTTAAAGATCAGAGAAAGGAAATCATCAAGAACAACTTGAAGATAAATGAAGACACATGCATGTAATTTTCGAAAAAATGCAAGAAAAATAGAAACATGCAATTGACACCAAACTTAAAAATTAATACTACACTCAAACAAGAAACATAAAATATTTTTGGTTTTTTTTTGGTTTTATAAAATTTTTTTGTGATTTTCGAGAATTATATAGAGAAGAAAATAAAGAGAATCAAAATTTTTAATAAGAATTTCAGGAATCATTGTAATGCTAGTCTAAGACTCTGGTCCAGGAATTAGACATGGCTTACTAGCCAGCCAAGCTTTCAATGAAAGCTCCGGTCCAAAACACTAGACATGGCCAATGGCCAGCCAAGCTTTAGCAGATCATTGCTTTCAACAGCAAAATTGATAGAAATCAACAAGCTCTTGTGATGATAAGTTGAAACCTCGGTCCAAAAGATTAGACATGGCTTTTCAGCCAGCCAGACTTCAACAAATCATCATGAAACTCTAGAATTCATTCTTAAAACTCTGAAGAACAAAATAGAAAATCTTTTTGTATTTTTGAAAAAAAAATTTTCGAAAAATAAAAAGGAAAAGTACCTAATCTAAGCAACAAGATGAACCGTCAGTTGTCCAAACTCGAACAATCCCCGGCAACGGCGCCAAAAACTTAGTGCACGAAATTGTGATCATCAATGGCGCCATCAACATGGTACGCACAATTGTAATCTCAACTCTTTATCACAACTTCGCACAACTAACCAGCAAGTGCACTGGGTCGTCCAAGTAATAAACCTTACGTGAGTAAGGGTCGATCCCACGGAGATTGTTGGTATGAAGCAAGCTATGGTCATCTTGTAAATCTCAGTCAGGTGGATTCAAATAGTTATGGATGATGAATGATTAAAAGATAAATAAAACATAAAATAAAGATAGAGATACTTATGTAATTCATTGGTGAGAATTTCAGATAAGCGTATGAAGATGCTTTGTCCCTTCCGTCTCTCTGCTTTCCTACTGTCTTCATCCAATCCTTCTTACTCCTTTTCATGGCAAGCTGTATGTTGGGCATCACCGTTGTCAGTGGCTACAATCCCGTCTTCTCAGTGAAAATGTTCAACGCACTCTGTCACAGCACGGCTATTCATCTGTCAGTTCTCGATCATGTCGGAATAGAATCCAGTGATTCTTTTGCGTCTGTCACTAACGCCCCACAATCACGAGTTTGAAGCTCGTCACAGTCATTCAATCCTTGAATCCTACTCAGAATACCACAAACAAGGTTTAGACCTTCCGGATTCTCAAGAATGCCGCCATCAATTCTAGCTTATACCACGAAGATTCTGATTAAGGAATCCAAGAGATAAACACTCAATTGAAGGTAGAACGGAGGTAGTTGTCAGGCACACGTTCATAGGTGAGAATGATGATGAGTTTCACGGATCATCACATTCATCAAGTTGAAGAACAAGTGATATCTTAGATCAAGAACAAGCTGAATTGAATAGAAGAACAATAGTAATTGCATTGATACTCGAGGTGCAGCAGAGCTCCACACCTTAATCTATGGTGTGTAGAAACTCCACCGTTGAAAATACATAAGAACATGGTCTAGACATGGCCATGAGGCCAGTCCCAAAATGTGATCTAAGGTAGCATAGAACTACTCAAAGATTAGACTCCAAATACAATAGCAAAAGGTCCTATTTATAGAGAACTAGTAGCTTAGAGTTTACAAAAATGAGTAAATGACGTAAATATCCACTTCCGGGCCCACTTGGTGCGTGCTTGGGCTGAGCATTGAAGCATTTTCGTGTAGAGACTTTTCCTGGAGTTAAACGCCAGCTTTTGTGCCAGTTTGGGCGTTTAACTCCCACTTTGGTGCCAGTTCCGGCGTTTAACGCTGGGAACTCTGATGCTGACTTTGAATGCCGATTTGGGCCATCAAATCTTGGGTAAAATATGAAGTATTATATATTGCTGGAAAGTCCTGGATGTCTACTTTCCAACGCAATTGAGAGCGCGCCAATTGGGTCTCTGAAGCTCCAGAAAATCCACTTTGAGTGCAGGGAGGTCAGAATCTAACAGCATCTGCAGTCCTTTTCAGCCTCTGAATCAAATTTTTGTTCAGGTCCCTCAATTTCAGCCAGGAAATACCTGAAATCACAGAAAAATACAAAAACTCATAGTAAAGTCCAGAAAAGTGAATTTTAAATAAAAACTAATAAAAATATAATAAAAACTAATTAAAACATGCTAAAAACATACTAAAAACAATGCCAAAAAGCGTATAAATTATCCGCTCATCAATGATTGATAATGATTAGTGATCTTGTGGGTATAGGGAAGGTGAGTGTTGAGATTGTTGATAAATGATGTGAATTATGATGAGTTGATAAATTATGAATGTTGAATTGGTAAAGGTGGTGTGAGAGATTGAAATTGAAAGAATAGGGGATTGATTTTGATGTTGGTAATGATTGAATTAGGATTGAAGAAGGTGTTGGTGGTTGGAAATGGTATAATATGATAAAAAGGGTAGGTTATGATAGAAATTAGAGCTTGAAGTGGTTTTGGTTTGGTTTGGTTGGAAATGTTGGTAAAGTTGAGGTTTTGTGACCTTCGTAAAAATTGGGTTTTTGGTAAACTTTGCTCGATCTTAACGCTTGTCTCGATTTTTGAAACTGATTGAAATTTATTTAGAATTAAAGATCTTTGAAAACCCTTTAAATCGATATAAAGTTTGTGAAATTTGGAATTTTGTAGAGGAAGTTATGATCATTCAAAGTTGGTGTTAAAAATATGAAATTCTGCAAAGTTACAGAATTTCAGGATTTCTGATATGTGCGGGTGCACACCCTTGTGCGGATGCAAAACTTGCAAGAATTTTAACCTGTGCGGACGCACACACCTGTGCGCACGCACAGGCGGGGAGGTGCGCTCTGTTCGCAGCGTTAGCACAGCTTGTGCGCGCACATATCTAAGGAAAAACTTCAACATGTGCGGACGCACAGGTCTGTGCGAACGCACACGTTGGGAAGGCCAGTCTGTTAGGGGTGCTGGCACAGGTTGTGCGAGTGAACAGATTCTGTAAGTTTTTCTACCTGTGCGTATGCACATCCCTGTGCGTACGCACACATTTTAAAATCTCCTGGGCGTGCGCACGCACACACCCCTGTGCAGCCGCACACGCCCTGTTTCTTAAATTTTACTTGTTTTTCAACTATTCTACCTTTTCAACAAGGTTGTAAGCTTCTATAACACCATTTTAAGACTTTTAGGCTCAATTTCAGGTATTAGAACATGGGAAAGATCTTAGGAGGTTTAATTTGATATTATCTTGAAAACTAGAAAACGGAGGTTTAGGTTTTCGGTGTACTGAGGATGGGTTTGATAGAGTGAGAAGAAAGAAAGATGTATGAATTGAGAAATTGATGAACTATTGAGTTCAAAAAGGAAATTATGAATTTATGATGGTTGTGATGAGTTGAGAATTTGGAAAGAAATGATGGAATTACTGAATTATGTAGGACAGTGTGCTAGGCACTATATCCTTGGAATGTTGAGAGTTGATAATTAGAAGTGATTTGAGATGAGAAACAATGATGAGTTGGGATTGATGGACTTGTGGATGTGGATAGTGAGCCAGGCACTATATCCTTGGAATGATTTGTGATGAATTATATGCTGTTGTTGTTTTCCTTTTTTACCGCAAGAGTGTGCCAGGCAGTATATCCTCGGATTGAGCATGCAAGTGTGCCATGCACTATATCCTTAGAATGATAGTGTGCCAGAAACTATATCCTCGAAACAAAAGCGTGCCAGGCGCTATATCCTCGGAAGTGGCAGAAAGGCGACATCTGAAAGGGTGTGTCGGGTTGGCATTTATAGACCGACAAGTGATATTACAAGCCAATAGGACAGGCATTCATCATATGCATCTCTTATGTGCTTGTTTGCTTTGACTACTTGAGCTTGCCTAATTGTATAACATGCCTACTTGCTTCTTGAATTACTTGTTATATATTTGAATATTACTTGTGTTTTCCTTGCTTGTATTATCTGTGTTTGTCTGGGATTGAGGGGGTTCAGAAGGCGGTGGCGATGGGATCGTGTGGAGGATCGGTTGGGAAGGCTGTGGGACAGCGATGTTGGTCATAATAGAAATCCCCTAAGATAGACTACCCGGTTTATGTATGTTAAGGTTTATTTTATGCTTAACTATTCTAGGATGCTTTAAGTTTGAATCTTGTGATGGATATGGAGCTTAGGAATGCCTTTGGCGTCCTGGGGTCTTATATCCTACATCATTGGGTACTGTTACTATACTGAGAACCTCTGATTCTCATACCATATTCTGTTGTTATTTTTCAGATGCAGGTCGTAGCCAACCTCAGTGAGTTGTTTAGTTGGTGACAGAAGCGGAGAATTCGGATATCTTTCGGGGTCTTTTGATTTATTTTGCTATACACCTCTCATTTTTGTATTTTGTTTAGCCTAGAGGCATATACTGAGAGAACAAAACTTGTATAAGCTGTTTTTCCCGTCTGGTTTCCTGTACGGTCTATATATGGCTAGTCGGCTTAAACTCCGCGAGTCATGGCTAGATCCTTATAATATTATACTATGATATTTTGATATAAATTGTATCTATTTCTTGTGCTTTAAGTTAGTTGCTCCATTCACATGTTTTGTGCTTTTCATATCCTACCTTTGAGCTATATCCTTTATCGGGCTTCTAAATTATATTAATTCTTTCTATATATTATATGTATGAGCTTAGAACTGTCGTAATCTCTGATTATCCTTTGCTTTATGACGCGAGGTAAAGTTTAGGCTAATTAGGGTGTTACATTTAGTGGTATCAGAGATCGTCCTCGTGAGCCTGAGGGATAGACCGATTGTGCTTTATTGCATACTCTGGGTCATTTTTCTTTCATGCTATTTAGGGTATCTACTTGATATTTCTTAGCATGCTTGTTTGTGAGTTCTTTTTTGGGATAATTGAAGCACTAGACCTTTGATATTGAGACTGATCACCTTGATATCGAATGTTTGGTGTAGACAGGAACCCTAATGGCTACTCGCGGACGAGGTCGTACACGTTCACAGAGAGAGATAGTAGGAATGAGCGACCGGCTGATAACCATGCCGAGTTCATGGCGGCAATGGCGAACCTTGCGAACACCATGGAGGCTAATGCTGCTGTGACTCTGCAAGTTGTGCAGAGGTTAGGCCAACCGGCCGGAAACAAAAATGAGAACGGCGATGGAAATGCGGATGACAATGCTGAAAGGAATGGAGACAACATGGGAGGTGCTCTGATGACCTTGGTGATGTTTCTCAAGGTTCATCCGCCAAGTTTCAGAGGTTCAACAAATCCTATGGAAGCGGATAACTGGTTCCAAGCTATGGAGCACGCACTGCAAGCACATCATGTCCCAAATAACCAATACGTGGAGTTTGCTGCTTATCAGCTTCGAGAAGAGGTCCAGCATTGGTGGCAAGCAGAGTGGCGCTTGTTACAGCTTCAGAACGCCGATATTCCTTGGGATGTATTCCAAACGGCCTTCTACAATAAGTACTTTCCTGAGTCCGCAAGGGGGGCGAAGGAGATGGAACTTATGTAGCTGAAGCAAGGTTCTTTGTCTGTGGCAGATTACACCAGCAGATTTAAGGAGCTCCGTAGGTTCTCTAGAGCGTGTCAAGGTGCCCCAGAGATCTATGAAAGTTGGAAGTGTATCACGTATCAAAGGGGTTTAAAGGATGACATTATGACTGCTGTGGCTCCTATGGAGATTCGCATTTTCTCCGATCTGGTGAACAAGGCAAGAGTGGTTGAAGAATACGCAAAGATGGTAGCCTCGTCAAGGGACACTCATAGAAGCATCCTTAGTAGGGAACGTGACGATTACCTTGGACTAAAGGGACAGAACTTCAAGAGAGAAGGACATGCTCCCCAGCATCTGCTAGGTCAAGGGAATTTTAGGAGGGACAACAATGCCCAGTTTCACTATATGAAAGGGAGTTGCCTGTGTTATGCTTGTGGACTACCTGGACACCTAGCCAAGAACTGCCGTCGTAAGAAAAACCAAAACATGGGTCAGAATCAACAGTCAAACCGTGTGGTTGCCTTGGATGCACGTGATGCGACAGAGTCAGATCCTCCGACGAGAGGTAAGCATATGCGTTGAGTATTATATTGCTTGGACCAGACAGTAGCTTAGTTCTATCTTTTCTAAAGTCGCCTTAGGATTACCAGAGCTTAGAGTTTTGTTGGGAGTGAACCATGGGAAAGGAGGATTCTAGTGGCGGTAGACGAGGATTCGGACTTGTGGTGATGAACGATCAGAGTGGGTGTGCCCGAATAGATACCAGGCAAGATTGGAAGTCTTGTCGTTTCCTTGTAGGTGTGTGGTGCACGGAATTGTGATCACACTTTTCACAACTCCGCACAACTAACCAGCAAGTGCACTGGGTCATCCAAGTAATAAAACCTTACGCGAGTAAGGGTCGATCCCGCAGAGATTGTTGACTTGAAGCAAGCTATGGTCATCTTGTAAATCTTAGTCAGGCAGATTCAAATAGTTATGAGGTTTTGATAATTAAAAGATAAATAAAACGTAAATTAAAATAAAGATACTTATGTAATTCATTGGTGAGAATTTTAGATAAGCGTTTGGAGATGCTTTGTTGCTTCTGAACCTCTGCTTTCCTACTGTCTTCATCCAATCATGTGTGCTCCCTTCCATGGCAAGCTGTATGATCCTCTCAGTGAAAATAGTCCAAGTACGGTTTCTGCATGGCTAATCAACTGTCAGATTTCTCGTCTCGAATGAAAAATACCAGGTACAGCTACCGCACGGCTAATCATCTGTCGGTTCTCACTTGTGTCGGAATAGGATCTCTCTATCCTTTTGCACACTGTCACTACACCCAACATTTGTGAGTTTGAAGCTTGTCACAGTCATCCCGTCCCAGATCCTACTCGGAATACCACAGACAAGGTTTAGACTTTCTGGATCTCAGGAATGCTGCCAATTGGTTCTAGCCTCTACCATGAAGGTTCTAATCTCACGGACTCGGTCCGTGGGTTAGAGCCCAAGAGACTATACTCCGGCTGTCATCCAATGACTACGTTGAACATCATGTAGACCGCTTGTAGTTGTCAAGCATGCGGATCTTGGCTAAGCGAGTAACGAAGATAGTGGGTGATTGTCACGGGTCACCCATTCATTTTGACTTAACTGAATTAAGTATAAGAGTATATCTTGGAGAAGAAGTAAGTGTGAATTGAAAGAGAAATAATAGTACTTGCACTAATTCATGAAGAACAGTAGAGCTTCGCACCTTAATCTATGAGGTGTAGAAACTCCACCGTAGAAAATACATAAGAGAAAAAGGTCTAGGCATGGCCGAATGGCCAGCCTCCAAAACGTAACACAAAAGTCCAAAGATGATCAAATGATCCTCTCCAAAGTGTGCGAATACAATAGTAAAAAGTGCTATTTATACTAAATTAGTTACAAAGGATTACAGAAAATAAGTAACTAAGTGCAAATAGTGTAGAAATCCACTTTCGAGGCCCACTTCGTGTGTGCTTGGGATCAGCATTGAGCTTTACACGTGCATAGGCCTTTTCTAGACTTAAACGTCAGCTTGGATGCCAGTTTGGGCGTTTAACTCCAGTTCTGGCGTTTTACGCCAGAAAAAGGTCTCTGGATGGCGTTTAGACACCAGTTTGGACCATCAAATCTCGGGCAAAGTATGGACTATTATACATTGATGGAAAGCCCAAGATGTCTACTTTCCAACGCAATTGAGATCGCGCCAATTGGGCTTCTGTAGCTTTAAAAAATCCACTTCGAGTGCAAGAGGGTCAGAATCCAATAGCATCTGCAGTCCTTTCTCAGCCTCTGAATCAGACTTTTGCTCAGGTCCCTCAATTTCAGCTAAAAAATACCTGAAATTACAGAAAATACACAAACTCATAGTAAAGTCCAGAAATGTGATTTTTGCATAAAAACTAATAAAAATATAATAAAAAGTAACTAAAACATACTAAAAACTACCTAAAAACAATGCCAAAAAGTGTATAAATTATCCGCTCATCAGTGTGATGGGTGCGGTTCAACACTAGTGTCAACGGAAATATCGACTAATGCCCTTGCGGTTTTTAACTATGTTTTTTGCCTTTTTGAGATTTAGAATGATTTTCAAATCTGGTTTGGAGCTTTGGTTTAGATGATTTGGTTTTGAAACTAGGATTGGAACTTTTGAATCAAGTGATACGATTTAAAAAGGAAAGTGAGTTGTATGATTTTGTTAACTTGTGATTTTGGGTTTGTAATTTCACTTATCAAAAGGGATTCAAATGGAAAAGTTTTGAATTACGGGTTTCAATGAATTTAGGAAAATCATGCTTTAAAATGATTGATTTACAAATAAATGATTTTTGACTCTTTTGAAAAAGTTTTAACAATGAACTCATTTATATGGAACTTGTTTTAGAGGTTTTGAAAAGTACTACAAAAATTGGTATTTGGTTTAAAATAATAATAATAATAATAATAATAATAATAATAATAATAATAATAATAATAATAATAATAATAATAATAATAATAATAATAATAATAATAAAATTCGGATTCTTAATTACGATAATCAGAGTGACGCAGCGGAAGTTGTACGCTAAGTTGTCGACATATGAGTTCGGGAAGGAAGAAGTGGAGTTCTTAGGTCATGCGATGAGTAAAGGATGAATAACCGTAGATCCTTCTAAGATGGACACAGTGATGGAATGAAAAAGACCGACAATGGTGACAGGAGCCAGGGGCTTCTTGGGTTTAGCCGGATATTACCGGAAGAACTTGTTTGAACCAGTTGCAGATTTCAAGCACGTTTAAGACGGAGATTTAGAGGGCTCAGCAAGAGGAGCGGAAGATTCAAAAATTGTTCCAACCAATTGGTGATAAAAGGTGTGAAGATTTCACTGAGGATGGTGAAGGATTGCAGAGATATAAGGGAAGAAATTGCATACTGGATGTTGGAAGTTTGAAGCAAGACTTGTTAACGGAGACTCACCACAGTAGGTTTTCTACTCATCCTGGAAGTGCAAAGATGTAGTATGACTTAAAGAAGATGTTCTAGTGGCCTGAGATGAAAAGTGATGTAGCTACAATGGTATCCAAGTGTGGACGTGTCAAAAGGCGAAGATATAGCATCAGAAGCAGTCAGGTGAATGATGCAGCCTCTTGAGAATCCTCAATGGAAGTGAGAAGGAATCGCGATGGATTTTGTGACTGGCTTGTTGAGGACTAGGTTAGGATTTGATGCGGTTTGGGTGATCGTGGTTCGCTTAACCAAATCCGCTCATTTTCTGCCTATCCGAGTGAACTATTCTATGGAGGAGTTGGCGGGAGAGAACATCGACACGGTAGAATGATGGTGAACCAGATACTTTGGCAACTTGTTGGGTTGGTAACGTTGAAGGTAGGATGCTTCGTGGAGAATATGTATATATATATATATATATATACTACATCGCGTGGTTCGGATTTTCGAGGGCGAAAATCTTTTTAAGGAGGGGAGGATGTAAGAACCGGATTTTTCACGGATAAAATAATTTAAATGCCCAAATTAAATTCCGGAAAGTTAGGATGAGAATTTGGGGATTTAAATATGATTTTCGGACTCAGTAGGTCCTTCCGAGTCAGAAAATGTGTTTTCTGTGAAAAATCGTGAAAAACCACGAACCGACAGTTGAACCGGTCGAACCAGTTCAAGTCTGCTCGGTGCTGTGCGAGTGATAAGCAGATAATTTATACGCTTTTTGGCATTATTTTTAGTATGTTTTTAGTAGAATCTAGTTACTTTTAGGGATGTTTTCATTAGTTTTTATGTTAAATTCATATTTCTGGACTTTACTATGAGTTTGTGTGTTTTTCTGTGATTTCAGGTATTTTCTGGCTGAAATTGAGGGACTTGAGCAAAAATCAGATTCAGAGGTTGAAGAAGGACTGCTGATGCTGTTGGATTCTGACCTCCCTGCACTCAAAATGGATTTTCTGTAGCTACAGAACTCAAAATGGTGCGCTTCCAATTGCGTTGGAAAGTAGACATCCAGGGCTTTCCAGCAATATATAATAGTCCATACTTTGGCTGAGTTTAGATGATGCAAATGGGCATTGAACGCCAGTTCTACGCTGCTGTCTGGAGTTAAACGCCAGAGACACGTCACAAACCAGAGTTGAACGCCAGAAACACGTTATAACCTGGCGTTCAACTCCAGAAAGAGCCTCTGCACGTGTAACATTCAAGCTCAGCCCAAGCACACACAAAGTGGGCCCCGGAAGTGGATTTATGCATCAATTACTTACTTCTGTAAACCCTAGTAGCTAGTTTATTATAAATAGAACTTTTTACTATTGTATTTGACATCTTGGGACATCTGGTTCTTAGATCAGAGGGGCTGGCCATTCGGCCATGCCTGGACCTTCCACTTATGTATTTTTAACGGTAGAGTTTCTACACTCCATAGATTAAGGTGTGGAGCTCTACTGTTCCTCATGAATTAATGTAAAGTACTACTGTTTTTCTATTCAATTCAACTTATTCCGCTTCTAAGATATTCATTCGCACTTCAACCTGAATGTGATGAACGTGACAATCATCATCATTCCCCCACGAACGCGTGCCTGAAAACCACTTTCGTTCCACCTTAGATTGAATGAGTATCTCTTGGATCTCTTAATCAGAATCTTCGTGGTATAAGCTAGATTGATGGCGGCATTCATGAGAGTCCGGAAAGTCTAAACCTTGTCTGTGGTATTCCGAGTAGGACTCTGGAATTGAATGACTATGACGAACTTCAAACTCGCGAGTGCTGGGCGTAGTGACAGACGCAAAAGGAGGGTGAATCCTATTCCAGTATGATCGAGAACCTCAGATGATTAGCCGTGCTGTGACAGAGCATTTGGACCATTTTCATAAGAGGATGGGACGCAGCCATTGACAACGGTGATGCCTCCAGATGATTAGCCATGCAGTGACAGCGCATCGGACCATTTTCCAGAGAGGATCAAAAGTAGCCATTGACAATGGTGATGTCCTTACATAAAGCCAGCCATGGAAAGGAGTAGGTTTGATTGGATGAAGACAGCAGGAAAGCAGAGGTTCAGAGGAACGAAAGCATCTCTATGCGCTTATCTGAAATTCTCACCAATAATATACATAAGTGTTTCTATCCTTGTTTTCTATCTATTTATTATTTATGTTCGAAAACTCCATAACTATTTTATATCTGCCTGACTGAGATCTACAAGGTGACCATAGCTTGCTTCATACCAACAATCTCCGTGGGATCGACCCTTACTCACGTAAGGTTTATTACTTGGACGACCCAGTGCACTTGCTGGTTAGTTGTATCGAAGTTGTGAATGAAAAACAATTTATTAAGACGTGCGTACAGAGTTTTTGATGCCGTTGCCTGAGATCACAATTTCGTGCACCAGCGAAAAATAGTAAAAACAGCCGAAAACCTTAGAAATATATTAGCGATGAAAAATCGGGCATTAATGTTAAAGGTTTGGCCCAAAGTTAGGCCGAACGGGCTAAAAATCCTAACGGGTTAGACCGGACCCAAGTTGGGCCAAAGTCCAACATATATAAGGGTTCATTAATGAACCTTTCACCCATAAAACACACACACACACCAGCTGCAAAGAAGAGAGGAGAAGAGAGAAGAGCACTATTCACTTTTCCATTCAATCCGCAATATCTTGAGCTGCGGTGTTCCGATTCTCGTGCCGTCAGCACCTACGCGAAGCTCTCGCCGAGCCCATCCTTTCTATCTAAGCATTGTCATAAGTTTCTCGAGTTTCCCTGCCCAGTTTTTGTGCCTTTGAGAATTTCGAGTTTTAGGGTTTAGTTTTGAGTGAAATCTTGTATCTTGGGTGTTTTAGGTACACTCTAGTACTTGATTGTTGGTGGTTTTGGCTTCCAAAACTGTCCCGGACAAGGTAAAAGCTCTTGAAATCTTTGTTAGATTATGTTTATATTGAGCCCTAGTTTGATTAGTGATGTTTGGTGTGTATATAGCTTGTTTGTTGTGAGTTTGGAGCTTGTTGGTGATTGATTGGAAGCTTGGATTGTGTTGGAAAGCTTGATGGTGATCTTTGTAGTACTCGTTGTGGGTTAAAGGCATATTAGGAATCAGCAAGGTATGGTTTTGGTTTTCTCTATGTAATATATAGTATTCATAGACACTTAGGCTAGTGACCCATAGGATAGGAATGAATTATAATGGTTGTTGAGGTATTGAATGTTGATGTATGTTGAATAATATTGATATGTTGAGAATGAATGATTGTATGTGATTGCGATGTGTGGGGATAACTTGTATGGAGATGATGATGATATGGAGTTTTAAAATGAGGAATATATGAATTTGATAATGATTGTTGGTATTTAAGGATTATGATGTTTGATGTTGGGTATGTGAATTATTGTTGTTGATATGGTTGATGATTAATAATGATTAGTGATCTTGTGGGTATAGGAAAGGTGAGTGTTGAGATTGTTGATAAATGATGTAAATTATGATGAGTTGATAAATCATGAATGTTGAATTGGTAAAGGTGGTGTGAGAGATTGAAATTGAAAGAATAGGGGATTGATTTTGATGTTGGTAATGATTGAATTAGGATTGAAGAAGGTGTTGGTGGTTGGAAATGGTATAATATGATAAAAGGGTAGGTTATGATAGAAAGTAGAGCTTGAAATGGTTTTTGTTTGGTTTGGTTGGAAATGTTGGTAAAGTTGAGGTTTTGTGACCTTCATAAAAATTGGGTTCTTGGTAAACTTTGCTCGATCATAACGTTTTTCTTGATTTTCGAAATTGATTGAAATTTATTTAGAATTAAAGATCTTTGAAAACCCTTTAAATCGATATAAAGTTTGTGAAATTTGAAATTTGTAGAGGAAGTTATGATCATTCAAAGTTGGTGTTAAAAATCTGAAATTCTGCAAAATTGTAGAATTTTATGATTTCTGATATGTGCGGGCGCACACCCTTGTGCGGACGCACACCCTACAAGAATTTTGACCTGTGCGAATGCACACACCTGTGCGCACGCACAGGCGGGGAGGTACGCTCTGTTCGCAGCGCTAGCACAGCTTGTGCGCACACATATCTAAGGAAAAACTTCAACCTGTGCGGACGTACACGATGGGAAGGCCAGTCTGTTAGGGGCGCTGGCACATGTTGTGCGAGTGAATAGATTTTGTAAGTTTTGCCACCTGTGCGTACGCACATATTTTAAAATCTCCTGGGCGTGCGCACGCGCACACCCCTGTGCGGCCGCACACGCGCTGTTTCTCAAATTTTAATTGTTTTTCAACTATTCTACATTCCCAACAAGGTTGTAAGCTTCTATAACACCATTTTAAGACTTTTGGGCTCAATTTCGGGTATTAGAACATGGGAAAGATCTTAGGAGGTTTAATTTGATGTTATCTTGAAAACTAGAAAACGGAGGTTTAGGTTTCTGGTGTACTGAGGATGGGTTTGATAGAGTGAGAAGAAAGAAAGATGTATGAATTGAGAAATTGATGAACTATTGAGTTCAAAAAGGAAATTATGAATTTATGATGGTTGCGATGAGTTGAGAATTTGGAAAGAAATGATGGAATTACTGAATTATGTAGGAGAGTGTGCCAGGCACTATATCCTTGGAATGTTGAGAGTTGATAATTGGAAGTGATTTGAGATGAGAAACGATGATTAGTTGGGATTGATGGACTTGTGGATGTGGATAGTCAGCCAGGCACTATATCCTTGGAATGATTTGTGATGAATTATATGCTGATGTTGTTTTCCTTTTCTGCCGCAAGAGTGTGCCGGGCACTATATCCTCGGAACAAAAGCGTACCAGGCGCTATATCCTCGGAAGTGGCAGAAAGGCGACATCTGAAAGGGTGTGTCAGATTGGCATTTATAGACCGACAAGTGATATCACGAGCCAATAGGACAGGCATTCATCATATGCATCTCTTATGTGCTTGTTTGCTTTGACTACTTGAGCTTGCCTAATTGTATAACATGCCTACTTGTTTCTTGAATTACTTGTTATATATTTGAATATTACTTGTGTTTTCCTTGCTTGTATTATCTGTGTTTGTCTGGGATTGAGGGAGTTCGGAAGGCGGTGGCGATGGGATCTCGTGGAGGATTGGTTGGGAAGGTTGTGGGACAGCGGTGTTAGTTAGAATAGAAATCCCCTAAGATAGACTACCCGGTTTATGTATGTTAAGGTTTATTTTATGCTTAACTATTCTAGTATGCTTTAAGTTTGAATCTTGTGATGGATATGGAGCTTAGGAATGCCTTTGGCATCCCGGGGTCTTATATCCTACATCACTGGGTACTGTTACCATACTGAGAACCTCCGATTCTCATACCATATTCTGTTGTTATTTTTCAGATGCAGGTCGCAGCCCACCTCGGTGAGTTATTTGGTTGGTGACAGAAGCGGAGAATTCGGATATCTTTCGAGGTCTTTTGATTTAATTTGCTATACACCTCTCATTTTTGTATTTTGTTTAGCCTAGAGGCATGTACTGAGAGAACAAAACTTGTATAAGTTGTTTTTTCCATCCAGTTTCTGTATGGTCTGTATATGGCTAGCCGGCTTAAACTTAACGAGTCGTGGCTAGATTCTTATGATATTATACTATGATATTTTGATATAAATTGTATCTATTTCTTGTGCTTTAAGTTAGTTGCTCCGTTCACACGTTTTGCGCTTTTCATATCCTACCTTTGAGCTATATCCTTCATCGGGCTTCTAAATTATATTAATTCTTTCTATATATTATATGTATGAGCTTAGAACTATCGTAATCTCTGATTATCCTTTGCTTTACGACGCGAGGTAAAGCTTAGGCTAATTAGGGTGTTACATCACGCGTTGTCTCTCTCTCTCCTCGGGCTTCTTCGACGATGACCGGCAGCTTCTTCTCCCTTCTCCTGCGACACTCTTCTCTGTCTCTCCCTCTATTTCGTGCGATAGCGGCGGCATCTCGACGGAACGGCAGCAATGAGCTAGGCACGATGATGGCGCAGTGGCGACGCTCTTTCTCCCTCCCCTCTCTGCTCTCTCATATCTCTCTCTCGTTCCCCCTCCCCGATCGGTTTTTCCTTTTCTTCCCTCTACTCTTCCATGTTCTCTCTTCTCCCTTTCTTTCTTCCTTTTCTGTTTCTGTTGTGTGTGTTTGGGTGGGGGGAGGGGGAGGGGATAAGAGAGGTGAGTGGCGGTGAGGTGGTGGCTAAGTTAGAATTTTTTGTGTGTGTATTTTGAAATTAGGGTTAGAGTAGTTTAGGTAATTTTAATAAAATTAGGAATAATTGAAAAAATAATTTTAATCCAACACTAATATTTATAAAAATACCAATTATCAAATTATGATTTATTTTTAGAGAAATACTCTAATTTAATAATTGGAGATAATCAAATTATTTTTCTTTAAAAATCATAAAATAAAGCTCAAAATTTAAATATTCAAAATGAAATCTATAAAATTTTCATTATTTTTATCACCAAAGTTTTAAATCAATAATAAGAAAATATCCGATTAATATAAAAATCTCTAAAAATATAATTTTGAATGAATATAATAAATCATAAAATAATTTATTATTAAATTTCTAAAAATTTGGGGTCTTACATCCATTATCCATGCATGTCTCATTAACATGACCATCAGGCACACGAGGAATTAATGATTCCGTAACTGCATCCTTCCTTTTAACAATTCCTAATTTCTTGCCTAAATTACGAGAATTCTCACCCAAATCACGAGCTTTTAATTCAACCTCTTTTTGAAGTTCATGATCGTTGTGTGGCACTAGTGTCGGGGCTTTATGATTCTTTCCATCATCGAAAGAATCACCTTTTTCTTTTGAGGACTCTTTCTTCATACACAACGATTTATCATGTTCATATCGTGCACAAGTAAAATAAATCAACTATAAACTCTCATGCTCTACTTTATGAGTCACGTTCTCCACAATAATATATTTAATTGCTGATAATTTAAGATTAATCTAAACACAAACTCGAATATATGTTTATAACGTCAGTTATAGCGTTCAGAGCTTTTTTGGAAGAGAAAGATATTTTTCTTTGTTGAATATATGATGACGCATGAAACTATTCTATGCGTGAGGGAGCAGCTTTCAGAGCTTACTGCAGCTTACAGGTTGTCTAACAATTTTATTTTTTTTTTGTTAGATAAATTGGACAACTTCCAATCTTAAATATCACAATATATCTATACTATATACTTATTCACACAACACTAAAGAATTTTTTTTAATACTTGATGTATTCACCAAGATTTGAACCTAAATACAGCATATTAAGAGACACATAAATAATCATTTGAGCTAAGTCTCTGCTGCTCTGACAGCTTGAAATTCACGCAGGTGCAGCCGTGGTGAGCACGCTGAGAAAGTGTAACGGATTATTATGTTTAGGCTCCATTTTCACAAGTAGTTCACGGGCCATTTGGATTGGAATCAATGGGCCATTGAATGGATTCATCATGGACTAACAGGGATAGGCCTGTTAATGGATGTTTGAATACAATGGTTTTGAGTAATGTTAAAAACAATTAAGTTTAAATTAAATTTTGAATTAAATTTTTATATTTTTTTTAATTGAGTCTTTACATTATTTTTAATTTTATAAATAGATTATTTTTAGTGTAATAAATATTAAAATAGCTGAATATTTTTTAATAAATTAAAAATATTTAAAATTAAAAATCTAACTAAATATTTGATCACATGTATTTTGGGAAAAATATTCTATTAATTTTAATATTTTTGATATGTAAAAAGATATAATTACAAAATTAAAAATAATATAAAAATTCAATTGAAAAGAAAAAAATTATAAAAATCTAATTAAAAATTTGATAAAATTATAAGGACTAATAAAATAATTAAATCTAAAAATTATTATATTTTTACTGAATTGTTGATATAAAATTGTTCGTGTGTTATGGTATTATAGCCTAAATTTAAATTTATTATTGCTTGTATTATTTGGATGTGTTACATACCTTTAGTTTTATTTCTGTAAAATGTTAAGGAATATAATAGAGAAACAGGATGTATTTTAATTTTTTTTTGTTATGCGCATGATTTTTATTGAAAAATGAAAGGTATTTACGTTCAACAATTTAAGTTTTAATATTTTATAGGTGTCGAGTTATTCAAAACTTTAATCGTCGTAAATAGATAAGAATATTAGTTTTACCCATTGCTTTATTACAAATGCGTACATGTGTAATATGTAATTAGCCATAGAAGTAAATTCCAGAGGTGCTGGTAGTTTCTAATAATAAATTAGGTTAATAATTATTTGTAGACTTTAATATATATCTAATTAATTAGAATATAAAATTTTATGAATATAATAAAAAATAAAAATAAAAAATATTATGTTTATGTAGTAAATTAAGTTTTTTTGTCTCTAATTCAATCTTTGGTTTAGTATATAGATTAAAGTGTTTTGAATTTGAATGTCGAAGATTATAAAATTTAGAACTTAAGATTTAAGGTTATTTGTGATTATAAATTTTAGATTTTTTGAGTTTTAGAATTGTATAAAGTTTTTTTGAAATTTTCAAAGGTTTAGAATTTGATGCTTCTTGTTGATGCTCTAGAGTTATTGATTTATATTTTAGGATTTTTACTTTTACGATATAGAATATGAGAGCGTATGATTTTAGTATTGTTGGTCTAATTTCGTAGTAAAGATTATGAAGATTAAGTATAAAGATTCGGTTTACTTTGATATTTTAGGGTTTTAGGGTTTAGGTTTTAAGAGTGTGGATCTAGTTTGATTAGTTAAGATGTTAAGGATATAAGTACTAGGATTTAGTGGGATTGCTTTTTATTGCATAGGGTTTTAGGGCATGTAGTTTTAAAGTTGTAGGTTTAGTTTATATATTTAAGAGTTTTAGAGTACAAGTACGAGGATTTTGCGTTTTAGGTTGTTGGTTTAGAGTTATAATTGTTTGATATGGCTGTTATAACTCAATTCAAATGTTATAACTCTTTCTCATGTGTTATAGCTCGCTCAAATGTTATAACTCGGTCTCATGTGTTATAACTCGCTCAAATATAATTCGACCTCATACATTAAAACGAATATCATAACGTCTTGATATGATATTAATCTTCTTTAATACAAATAATTCTTGAAAACACAACTGTGCAAACTTGCCTCACATATAAAAAAGGTAAGACACTTTATCAAAGGAATATATCTTTTACAGATTAATTGACTTAAGTATCGGAATACCTTTTGCAGGTACTCTCTCCCTTTTTTGTTCTACACCAAAACATACTTCGCAGATGAAAAGCTCGGAAACTCAGATAACAAGCTCGGAATTGAGATAAGAAGCTCGGAGTTGGCTGTCAAGGAGATGAGCTATACTTAGTGAATCCACACAATAATAATTAGCGCCCACCGTGGGGCCTAAGAAATAAAACCCTTTCTTTCTTTTTTCCTAGGCCTCATAATTTTCTCATCCACCTATGGCTGATCAACCTCCTCCAACACCCTCTGAGCTACCTCGGATGGCAACCAAGTTGCAGTAGACTAACCAGTGCATAGAGGAAGAGAATCAAAGAATGGCAAACTAAATAGCCGAGTTCACTGGTGTGAAAATTATTGTTAATCTAGAATTTCACAAAAATAGAATCTCGTTGCAAGCATAGTCTAAACCAGCAATTAACTCTCAATCAAAGTTTAAATCAAAGAATTGAAATAATTGTACATACGCACGTATCACTGTTCGTACGCATAGATGCTAAAACTTCCAAACTCCATTTCTTCATGGTTTCTTTTCTTTTGCATGCTCTTTTCTCACTTCTTCAACCTATACTTGCCTTGGAAACCTGAAATCACTTAGCAAATACATCAAGGTATCAAATGGGATTAAAGTGAATTTCAATTAAAAGGCTTAAAATGCATGTTTTTACTTACAAGCACAATTTAGGAAGAAATCATGAAACTATGCTATTTCAATAGATAAATGCAAGAAAAGTATATGAAATCCACCCAAATAGAGCAAATAAATTCCAGAAAATGTGGATTAATCATTGACCAATGCTCAAATTGAAAATAATGACAATCATGATGAACGAGCAGAAGATGAGGAACACGACTTGACCCAACATGTAACAACCCAACTTCCAGCACGTCATGATCGTACCAAAAGTAAGGCGTTATTAACCTAATTCTTTTATTATCTATTTAATATTGATCCTTTTCGCAATAATCTGCCGACAATTTTTCTAAAAAGTTAAAACTTCTCCGTCAAGAATAAATATCGCATATTCTCATACTTAACATTAATAATACATTGTAATATTACATACAAAACCAACTACAAAACCTACCTTTTTGAATAAAACTTTAACTAACAAGAGCGAAAAAATAAATTCTAACGACAACTTAACTTGTAAACATATTCTTTTATGCTCCTGCAGCTTTGTAATAAGCCTTCACACTTGTAGCTAAAAGGGGGTGGAGATAGGGGGTAAGAACTGAGAAGTTCTTAGTAGGGCGGGGTAGTTAGTTAAGTCTGTTTTAATACTATACCCAGTCAACAGAAACAACCAATAAACACAACAAACATAATAATTAAAGAACATAGAAAATCAAGCACAACACATATACAACCACAGAAACAAAGTTCACAAGAAATAGATACAACTTTGTTTGGGCCTTAGGGCCAAATGTATAGTGTGGATGTCCACACACTGTGAACTATTTTTTAGATGTAAGCATATTAAAAGTGAGATTGTATGCGGCCTGGCCGTAAGACTTATATGCACACTGTATGCATCTGAAAAGCCATATCTGGGACTTGTACCCGGGTAATGTCGGGAGCGGTTAGGTAACCGACACATGAGCTCATGGCCTGCATAGAACATACATGCATCATACTTTTTTGCGTATGTTTTTTTGTGATTATGTGTGTGTGCTTATTGACTTATAATTTATCTGCATTCTGTGGTTTGTTATGGCTCTATATATGTACTTTCTGATTTATTTTTTCCTGTATCTTTGGTTTTTTAAAAGTTATTTGTATTTTGGAGTTTGTTGCTGTTGGCTAAGTATAATAAAGAATAAAACGAACTTAACTTTTAACCTCGACCCTACTAAGAACTCCCTAGTTCTTCTTTTTCAGCTACAGGTGCGAAGGCCTATTGCAAAGTTGCAGGCGCATAGAAGAATATGTTTGCAAGTTGAGTTATTATTAGAATTTATTTTTTCCTCGCCTTGTTAGTCGAAGTTTTATTTAGAGGGGTAGGTTTTGTAGTTGGTTTTGTATTATTAATATTTAGTATGTAAATATGTGTTATTTGTTCTTCATGAAAATATTTTAACTGTTTAGTAAAATCGTCTACAGATTAATGCCTAAAGGCTCAATATTAAATAGATAATTAAGGAATTAGGTTAGTAACGCGTTTCTTTTGGTACGATATGATGTATTGAAAGTTGGGTCATTACCACTTTTCTTCGGAAGTTCTTATTTTAGAACCTTCTTTGAAGAGAGTTTTGTTTTGATTCTTTTTCTATCTGATCCTGTCTGTGACCATTCTTTGAAATCTGGATACTACCATCTCTGATCTTATATGTACTTTCCTATAAGAAATAAATACTTTCTTTACGTAGCTAAAACATACTTGTTTCTAAAAGTACTACATATTCTTTTATTAAATTTCCAGGAACACTTTACATTAAAATTTTTCTTTGAATATAACTTAGTTTCCTTTCAACAATTACTTCACCCTTTACACATATTCTTGCTTGATTGTAATCTTAACTGCGAATTCAAATTATTTAGAATATCTATCTATATCATTATTTACATCCTCTTCATGAAATCATGTACTCTTGATTTAATCTTGGATTTGTTTGGCACCACAAATAAATTTTAAATCTTCGAAAATTTTACCAATGATTTTAATTTCCCTCACTTGTGAACTTGCATTTAAAACTTAACTCGAACTTTATCGCATAGTACAGCTGTCATGTCCTTTATGGCAGTGACTATGCGGGATACAGTCGATGTGAGAAACAGACTGTTCTCTTAGTTAAGATGGCCTAAAGGAAATAGATCGCTTGTAGATGGATCCTTTCTGAACTTTTATCCTTGGCATTGCTTATATTCTTCTTCAAGCATCTTGTACCCTTTGATCTTGAGCTAGATTTATTGGATAGTAATCAATCTTTAATTCTTCAAAAATATTTTTATTGACTTTGGTTATTTATATTTGTAAACGTTGTAATTCAAATTGAATTTGCTTCGACATATTCTGCTACCTTTTCTTTTATTGTTCATATCCAAGTTTTTTTTCTCAGATTTCTCCTTAGGGTATAATTTAACTCTCTTTCTGACATATTTCAAATTTTATGCATTCCTCTTTGATTTCGATTCTACTCATCTTTTTGAATTCTTATTATCCGTGATGTTTAACTTTTTTCTTTCTGAATTTCATATTTCTTTATTCAAACATGAGCTTATTTGTTAAAATTACAAGTCTTCGGATTCTAATTTTAATTTGCATTAAACCTATCATACAACTTCTGTACCACACTACACTTTTTCAATCATTTTCACATGATATTATTTTTCTCATGTTTGAAAACTAAACATGTCAAAATTTTCTGTTTTTCTTTGACATGTTTGAAAGAAAAACTAGTATGAATCTTTTTCATCTTATATCGATTTTCGAAAACAAAAATTTTTATAAGGTGGATAGATTGTAGCAACCCATATTTTTAAAACTTCTATTATAAATTATTTATGACCTATTTTATTAAATTGAACCATTTATTTAAAAATTATTATATTAGATATAATCAATTTAATTTTATCATTATTGAAGTTTAAATTGCTTAAGATTATTATATACATAATTTTATTAAATGTAATATTTTACATAATTGAAACTAGAATTTCGATATATATAAATAGTAAAAATTATCTTCGAAGGTAATAAAGGAAATAGTATGAACATTATATAATAAAGGTATATAATTCCTAAATATTATAATAATGAAAGGTATACAATTCTTTTCTTACTAAATAAAGTATATATTTAGTATCATAATATTATAATACTATACTATTGTAGTTCCTCAAGTTAATGCGGTTATATATATATATAATAGGTTTTTTTTTATGAATTTTGAGACAAAATTGAAATAAATTTCGAATAAATTAGAGACAAATTTTTTTTAAAGTAAAATTGAAACGATTTTTTTTGCCCCAAAAAACTTTGTTGCTAATTTATATTTTATCTAGAATTTTGTCTAAAATTTTGTTTTCAGACGATTTTGTGACAGATTTTGAATCGGCATTTATCTGCTAGATTTCTAACTATTATAATGTATTTTAGACGAGTTTTAGACAGATTAGCCAACATAAAGACAATTTATTTCAAACAAATTTCAAACGTAAAAATATTTTATTTTAGACAAATTTTTCAAACAAAAAATATACTTTATTTTAGACAAATTTCTAACGAATTTAGTCAAATATAACAAATTTTAGACAAATTAAATATGTCTTTTCAATTAAATTTCAGACAAATTTAATTTAAAAGAATTTACGTATTTGAAACAAATTTCATACAAAACAAATAAAATTTTCTACAAATTTAATATAATATTTCAAACAATTTTCATACAAAATAATTTGCTATTTAATATATAAATATTTTAAAAAATAAATTGTATCTGCTTTCTATATTAAGACCATCATAATCATTTTTTTCATATTACATAATCGAAATTATAAACACATAATAAAGTCATGAAAATGTTAATTACCATAAAAGAGTTAAAAAATATTTATTATTAAAATACTTTTATCCATAAATATAATCAAACTAAAATTAGAAAAAAATACTTAAACTAAAACAAAGAAAGCCTTTAAAAAGGTCAAATATCATGAATAAAATAAAATGTACTAACTAATTCACCTAAAAATTCTTTAATCTAAATCAGAAAAAACATATACTCCAGACATCAATCACTCATGTTATCATCCCCATCATCACTAGAGCCTGTCCCAAGCTCATTTTTCGCAGGATTAGACAAGTTTGAAGGAAGTGGGAGATTCAACTTTTGATACAAAGTATGAATTTTCTTTTCAGTAGAACCAATTCTTTTCTATTGAACTTTTAGTTGACGTCCTTGATCTTTTAACTTGTGCTCAGCATCATTCAACTTAACTTGTTACTCTTCATTGATCATTTCTTGCTCCTTTGCCTTTTCTTTCCATGTGTGAAGTTCTTCCTCAATGTTTAGATTGTCTTTGGATGTCTTTGAATAATTTCTGTAATACAACTTTAAAGAGAGATCTAAACCAAAAGAACCTAAACCAAAATTACCTTTCTTTTTTTCCTTTGTCACAACTTCGTTCCAAATAGTATAATCATCTGGTATATCTAGACCTTTCTTAGATGCCTCAACATCTCCCTCATTATCCAAGGATAAAGTTACTTGAGAAAGTTTTGTCTTTCACTTTTTGAATTTACTCTACAAAATCAATTCATTTTAATCGCAACTAAATATGCCATGAACAAATACTAACATATAGTGAAAATTATTTAAAATAAAAGAAGAAGAACAAATTAGCATTAGATACAATGACTTTCTCAGATCTTTCATCAATCCAACTTTTGTCCTTTTTGGTGTGGCATTTAGTATAAACCTCCCCTAGAAAAGGTTTTAATCCACAGGAAAGAAAAAAGAATAAGAAAACATTGCAAATAATAAGAAAAATACTAAAATTAAACTATTTTTATCTTACCATTCTGCGTGCATGTTCATCCATAGATATGGAATCACCAGTGTGCATGGAACTTCCAGCATTTGATGCTCGATTCACAGTTTTTGTTGCTGACCATTTCTTAAAAATACAGATATGTAGCCCAATAATGCAATAGTTGACACCAAACTGGTACAAGAATATATTTTGGTACATAGTTAGAGTCTTTTGAATAATTGACTCTCTCTTGTTTCATCAACTCTCTTAATCGAGCACTCCCTTTAATCTAAAAAATTTGACGAACTCTTTCATTGTGTTGAGGATTCCACATACAATATTTCTATAAAAGAAAAAAAATATATACAATGAATTACCCACCATGTATAATATCAAAATATTCAAAAAAATGATAATAAATACTTACCTTAAATTCAGTAAACCAAAAATCTCGCATTTGATCACTGGCATGTCCCATGTAGGGCAGAATTCTGAAAATTTGTTTTTAATGGTAGTTGTTACATGACGAACAGCAATACATGGATTAAACCTATAAGAAAATCAAATAATGAGTAACTACACAAGTATTCACAATAAAAACAATGTAGAGAGAATGTTAAAACACAAAAGTGATTGTTGTACTTACTCTTTGCCAAAAGGCACTATTTTCAAGAGCCCTTCTTGAGTGACAGATTCACCTTCTTGAGTAAGAGATTCATCTTGATGATTTTCATCCGATGAGTGAGCATGATGTAAATTTCGTTCATTATTAGGAGCATTATCAAATGATTGAGGTTGGATTGGTGAACAGTACGGTGATTCAGTTGGTGATGGTGATGGTGTATGATCAGCATGGGATGATAGTAAATTTCTCATGAATTTTTGTGGTGGCTACGAAGAAGAGGGTGGTAATACTGAAGGCTTTTTAGATACATGTGAAGGAACTAGAGCTCGTGATTTTGTAGGTTTAGGGTGTGAAAGCTTATATCGGAGGATTAAGTCAAGTGGACATAGTTGGTCCAAAAACCACTAACAACCCTAAATCGCCAATAAAACTGGACATCAATGATCTCAAGGGTCCTAAGTCCTCAATCACAAGTCAAGAGTACCAAAATATATTCTAAAATTCAACCAAGTATTTTATCGACGCTTGGAAGGCACTAAAAGAAAAGCATGTTAAAATTTCAAGAAATATAAATCTACAACTACCCAATGCAAGAAAATAACAATAACAATTAAAGAAAGCAATAATAACATGAAAATACAAATTGCATTAATGGAAATCAAAATTAACAAAGTATCATGAACATAAAGGCAACAAGATAAAGGAAATGACAAGTAGAACTAAAGGAACAAAGATGCAAGAACAATAAATTGTAAAAAAAAAAAGTAAATGAAAACAAGAATTAAACCTAAATCTAAGAAGAATCTACCCTAAATCTAACCATAATTCTAGAGAGAAGTGAGAATTTCTCTCTCTAGAATATGATCTAAAGCATGTTTCTAATCTATCCTAATTGCTCTCCCTTGATCCTTCTTGAATTTGGCCCCAAATACTTTAGAAATGAGTTGGATTTGGGCCTGGATGGCTCAGAAATTGCCCCCAGAGTATTGCTTTTAAGTTGGTCACGTGCCGCTTGTCACGCATACGCGTCGCCTGGCAAATGTCCTTCTCCTGTGTATGCGTGGGTTACGCGTACGCGTCGCCATGAATTCAGCAAATCCTCATTTCTTCATGAATTCTCCACTTTGCATACTTTTCTCTTCACTTCTTCCATCCAATCCTTTTCTTATAAGCTTGAAATCACTCAGAAAACATATCAAGGTATCGAATAGAATTAAAGTGAATTAAATTTAGCTATTTTAAGGCCTAAAAAGCATGTTTTCACTCTTAAGCACAAATTAGAAAAAATTACAAAACCATGCTATTTTAGTAAATAAATGTGAGAAAAGTTGATAAAATCCACCAAATAAGACACAAGATAAACCATAAAATTGTGGTTTATCAATCTCCCCACACTTAAACAATAGCATGTCCTCATGCTAAACTAAAGAAAGACAAATAGAATAATCAATTTATTCAATACAAACTATCTAAATGCAAACTATGTACGCGTAATCTATCTAAATGTAATACATGCAACTACTTGGTCAAAATAAATCAATTCCCAAGAATACATATATGAACATAAAGGATAAAGTAATCTCAATCAAATCAAATCCACAATTGAATTGATTTATTAAAAAGAATTTACAAACTTCCAAGATAAGAGATGATCATATGTGAAAACAATAATTGAGCAATCGAACCCCTCACTAGATGTGTATCTGCTCTAGTCACTCAAGTGTATAAGGTTGATTCACTCAATTCTCCTTTAATCATGCTTTCTAAGATTTATTTTTTATCTAACAATCAACAATTATTCAATGCATGCATACAAATATCATGAGGACTTTTCATGGGTTGTAATAGGGTTAGGGTCAAGGTAAGGATATATATGCCTAAGTGAGCTTGAAATTTAAATTTTTGATTAAGTTAAGCTCTCATCTAACACATATAACAACCTATACAATTCTAATACAAACCTAACTACCCATTCTTCACTTTTTTACACACTCATGCATTCTTTTCAATTCACATCCCATATGCATTGATTATTATTGAACTTTACCTTAGAACATTTTGTCCCATTTTTATTTCTTTCTTTTTCTTTTTTTTCTTTACTCTTTTTTTCTTTTTTTTTTCATAATAAAATGTATACTAGAGCATCAATGCATATGGTTTAAACATTTAATGTATGAGTATGTACAATTCTCAAGATCTTCAATGAAAATACAAAAATGTACTTTTATCTCTACCAATGTTCCCAACTTTCTCACACTTGAATGATACACACTCTCACTAGCATAAGCTAATCAAAGATCCAAATTAAGGACATTTATTATTCTTCGCTTTAAGGCTAGTAATGTGCTAAATTAAAGAACAAAAGGGGATTACAATAGGCTCAAAATTGGCTAACAATGGTGGATAAAAGGGGTCAACCATTTGGGTAAGTGAGCTATTTGAAATAAAGACCTCAATCATATAAATACATTCATACACAAAATAATGGACATAAAGAATCAAATAAATCAAAGATTACAATCATAGAAAGAGAATAACACACACAAGAATAAAATAGTGGTTATATGATGTAACCACACAATTAGGGCTTAAAACTCACAAGTTTATGTATTTTTAGCTCAAAAACATGTTCCACAATATATAATTCAAGCAAGCTTGATGAAAAATTTTTACTCAAATCAATTGGGATGTTAATACCCTATTAAGAATGTTTTTCTTGAAAATTTTCATTATTTTAACTAAGCTTATTATATATATGCAAACCAAGAAAATGCAACTAAAAATTCTAAAAGACCTAGAAATAAAATAAAATAAATTATGAAAGTGTTAGGATTAGAAATTTGTCACCCAAAAATGCCGATTGGTCGGTCGACCTCCTCACACTTAAAAATTTGCACGTCCTCGGTGCATTCAAAGATGAGTAAGGGGGTATGGCGACTTTCTGGATTGCCACCTTCAGCTGGTAGATCAACCGGCTGCTGCATGTTCTTCCTTCTGCTTTCCTTTTCACTTTTGGTGACTTATCCTGAAAATAGAAAACAAGATAAGAAGAAAAGTAAATGCAAAAGTAAGGAAGCATATATTGTTGGAAGAAGGTAAGAATCACTAAAAGGAAGTGAATGAATAAGTGTGTGATGTTAAGGAAAATTAGTATGAGTTCTAAGTTGCATGCCGTTTAGAATACACACTAGCATAGAGAGCTATGTCACAATTATACAAAAGAGGTGTACACTTCACTCATTCTAGTATGCTTGAAATGCTTTAAGAGAACTTGTTGGTTAAGACAAACAAATAAGTAATAAAGAAGTATAGAAGAAATCAAGCAACAATTAAGCAATTGTGAAATGGATAATGGTTGAAAAATTTGTTTGCAACACCTAATTGACATGAAATAGAAAACATGGCAAGCATAGTCCACAAAGCTTAAAAAGCTCAAAAAAATATCACTAGGTAAGCTTATGATACAATTTCACAATTCCTTAATTTCAATGCATCAACTAGGTAGCTTAAATAAAAATCAATCATAGCAAGCATCACCAAACAAAAAAATACATCAACTAAAAATAAATTGCCCAATGATAGATAATGAAATCAAATCACATGGTGGCTAGCTACAACATGCAATTTAGAAATCCAAAAAAAAATCTCAAAAGAAATGTTATAAGTACTTAGTATACACAAAATTAAACATGAAGAACTCAATACCAATCTAAAATTTCCAACCTCAATAAAGGAATCCAACAATGAATAATTTTAGCATGAAGAAACAGTAAATCAAGTCAATAATCCAACACGTATCATCTAAAACAAAAATTAAGCTAACTAACTAACTAACTAATTAACTAATCAACTAACTAACTAAATGAGATGATGGTGAATGGTATCTGGTGGTGGTAGATGATGGTTAGAGAGGGGAAGAAGAAAAGAGAAGAGAAAAGAAGAAAAGAAGAAAAGAAATGGAGAGAAGAGAAGAAAAGAAGAGTATGTGAGACAGGGGTGCCCACGTGTATGCGTGGGTTACGTGTAAGCGTGGGTTGGGAGAATGGAATGCGATGCATACATGTCTCGCACGCGTAGGCATGAGAAGGGAAAATAGAGGGTGACGCATACGCGAGGGTCATGCGTACGCGTGGGAAGAATTTGCGCTGGACGCGCGGTTCCCGCACCCTACACGCACAACTCACTACTTGGATCGTGCGATAGCATAGTGCTCGCACGATCCTGGCGCGCTCAAAATATGGGGGTCATGTGTACACGTGGGGCATGTGTACGTGTGACAATGTGCTCTGTTTTTCAAAAATTTTCAAGTTCTAGCACCAAACCAAGCATTTCAAACAGTCATCTAAACACCACCAGACCTTATTAAACATACTAAACTACAAAATAACTCAACAAACCAATCTAAACATTAAATTAAACTTATTTATCAATATATACAAAAGAGAAAAGTTGAAAAGATGTTACCATGGTGGGGTATCTCCCACTTATCACTTTTATTTATTGTCCTTAAGTTGGATATTTTGGTGAGCTCTTTATCATTGTGACTTGTGCTTGTATTCATACTTGAACTCCCACCAATGCTTGGACTTCTAATAAGCTCCAAGATTCTAATTCCATTGCACCAAGCTTTGATGGAGTTCTTCACAAGTTATGAGCTCCCAAAATTGATCTTGTATGTCGGGATCCCAAACCTTATTCTTACACTCATCTTCTAATTGATCATCATGATTCCATCTGGGTGATAGGCACATAGAATTCTCACTTGAGTACCAAAGTCTCCTCCTAGATCCATTCAATTGAGAACTATACTAACCCTTACATGTCAAATTTGATCTCTCAACTATAATGAACCTTGATTTACAATCTCAACCACTAATTATCTCTCTTCTACTCTTAATCCACAAATCTTCCTAAGTTGATCATCCATCTCAAGCAAACCATATTCAAGTGGGATAGTGAAGTTTAGAGATATGAAATTTACCCACTTGAATGATGTAATAAATGGTGATGGCTTAGGGAGAGAGGCTTCTAACGGCCTTATAGTTTCCACTTCCTTGTGCTCTTCTTGGATTAATTCCACCTCTTCCTCAATTTCAATTCTTTGTTCACCAACTTCTTCTGTACATTCCTCGTTGCTCAAGCCATGTGTTGGAGGTTGTGCACAGTCCTCCTTGTCATCAATTTCACAACACAATGAGGGAGATTTAACAATTTTAAAAGGCACATTGGTTGGTGCGGAATCATCTTCAATGGTAGGACTTGTTGCTTGCTCAACTTCTTCCAATTTTTCATCATCCACAATATGCATTGGAGGTTGCGCACCCTCCTCAACATCAAACTCAAGCTCAATGGAAGAAGGTTCAACAACTTCCACAAAATCATCAACAACATTACTTGGTGTGGAAGTATTTTCAAGTTTGGAATCTACCTCTTGTTCAACTTCGCCTAGGTCTTCAATCACTTCTTCTTCTTCAACAATCTCCATTCCTTCCACTTATTGCAAAACACACTCCATCTCCTTGTTCTCAAGTTGAGATTCTAATATCTCCTTCATGTCTCTCTCTTCAGTTGATTCTCCACATTCATCCGTGGAAGTGATTTGTTTGTGGCATGAATCCCATGAGTCCAAGTTGGCTTTAATTTTGGCAAGGTTAGCCATGATAACTTGATGTCTCTTTTGGGCTTCCTCTTGATCCTTTTGTACTAAGATTGCTTTAAGCCGATCCATCGCTTCCATGAGATGATCCCTTGGCTCTTGTTCCACTTGACTAACATAAGTAGGATCATATTGCTCTTGGATTAATGGATATGGATATTCTTCCATAGAGGATTGTGGTGGAAGAGAAAATTCATCATGTGGTTGGAGGTTTTCATACATAGGAAGTGGTTCATCATGGTAATGGTATGGAGGTGGTGGTTCTAAGTATGGTTGTTGGTATGGTGGATATGGATTAAGATCATATGGAGGTGTTTGATGGTATGAGGCTTGTGAGTATAGTGGTTGAGGGCTATATTGAGGAGGGGGTTCATAGGTATATTGTGGTGGTTGTTGATAATTACAAGGAGATCCACCATAACTATTATCTTAGTATGCATCATGGAATGGCTCTTACTCATAGTACATTGGAGGAGGTTGTTGCCAAGAGGGTTGATCATAAGCATATAGTCCCACCTTTAATTGTTCCATCCTTGATGCATACTCCCATTGTAATTTCCATCTCCTACAACATAGTTAGAACCAAACTCATAGCCAAATGGGTGAGAATTCATAGTAAAAAGAGAAAATAAAATTAAATGCTAAAAAGAAACAAAGAAAGCAAAATCCTACAACTAGCAAAAACTAGCAAACAAGCCAATAAGCAACTATTCACAATATTAACATATATACAATAACCAATAACATAACACTACTGTAATTCTCCGGTAACGGCGCTAAAAACATGATGTAGAGGATTATCGTCGATAAAGATTTCACAATAGAAATGAACTTCGTTGCAAGTATATTTCTAAACCGACAAACAATCCTCAATAAAACTTTAATTTTGTTTGTCACAAGTACAAACTCCAATAAAATAAATCAAAGTATTCAAACCTCGGGTTGTCTTTCAAAGAAATTGCAGGAAGTGTGCATATTATTGGTCATGATTGTATTTTTAGGGGTTTTTTGGGTTTGATTGACAAGAAAATATATATTGCAAGAAAGTAAAACTAGCAACTAAAATGGGTCTTGACAAGAATCAAGAGTCAAGGGTTCCTATCTTGGATCATTAACCACAGTATGGTAATTACAAAGAGTTAATTCCACTTAGTTGCCCTCTAACATCGGAGGATTAAGTCAAGTGGATATAGTTGGTCCAAAAATCACTAACAACCCTAAATTGCCAATAAAATTGGACATCAATGATCTCAAGGGTCCTAAGTCCTCAATCACAAGTTAAGAGTACCAAAATCTATTCTAAAATCCAACCAAACATTTTATCAAACACTTGGAAGGCACTAAAAGGAAAGCATGTTAAAATTGCAAGAAATATAAATCTACAACAACCCAATGTAAGAAAATAACAATAACAATTAAAAAAAGTAATAATAACATAAAAATACGAATTGCATTAATTAAAATCAAAATTAACAAAGTATCATGAACATAAAGGCAACAAGATAAAGGAAATGACATGTAGAACTGAAGGAACAAAGATCCAAGAACAATAAATTGCAAGGAAAAGTAAATGAAAACAAGAATTAAACCTAAATCTAAGAAGAATCTATCCTAAATATAACCCTAATTCTAAACTCTCTCTAGAATATGACCTAAAGCATGTTTCTAATCTATCCTAATTGCTCTCCCCTCGATCCTTCTTGAATTTGGCCCCAAATACTTCAGAAATGAGTTGGATTTGGGCCTGGATGGCTCAGAAATTGCCCCCAGCGTATTGCCTTTAAGTTAGTCACGTGCCGCTTGATTGTCACGCGTACGCGTCGCCATGAATTCAGCAAATCTTCATTTCTTCATGAATTCTCTATTTTGCATATTTTTTCTTCACTTCTTCCATCCAATCCTTGTCTTATAAGCCTAAAATCACTCAACAAATATATCAAGGTATCGAATGGAATTAAAGTGAATTAAAATTAGATATTTTAAAACCTAAAAAGCATGTTTTCACTCTTAAGCACAAATTCGGGAGAATTATAAAACCATACTATTTTAGTGAATAAATGTAGAAAAAGTTGATAAAATCCACCAAATAAGACACAAGATAAACCATAAAATTGTGGTTTATCAAGTACCATTTTAATAGTTTATTCTTCTCCCATATTTACATATATTTGTAAGAGTAAACCACCAATTGCACACCTGAATTATCATAAAGCTGACATGAATAGCCCCAATTTTTATTAACAACAAAATATCCTTAAAATATTTTAAAACGTGACAAAAATATCCAATGTTAAATATATATTATCAAAAAATACTTTAAAATTAGATTTTGATACGATTTTTTACAAAAATTATTAGAAAAATAAGATAATTTTATCTTTAAAATTTAATTATTTTATGCTAAGTAATTTTTTATCAATGACTAACAATATTTTTAAAAATAATAAAAAATTCTAGAAGCCAAATTTTATCCGTTTTTATATGTATTTTTTAAATAGTTATTCAAATATTTTTTATACAATTTTAAATTAAATGCATTAACAGTTTGTCACATACAAAAATTATTTATTATTTAAAAAAATAATATTATTTTTATTATTTTCTCGTATTTTATAATATTTTAAAAATATTTTTATTGTTATAAAAAATAAAACTTATTTTTGTCCGTGTTTCAAAAGTCCGGTGCGTTTTTAATAATTTACTCTATTAGACACCAAAAAAAATAATTTACTCTATTTGTAATTATTAAATTGTTCTATTTATTTAAAAAAATCCTTCAAACCTCTAATCCCCAAAGACAAAAAAATGTATATAAAAAAAGGTGAAAGTAAACTCCACCGAATACAGAGTAGTGGTGGGTGGGGACTGCATTGTCTCCTTCTTTGATTAAAAAAACAAGAAAAGATTTTTTTGAGGGCCAAGCAAATATTACCATTGGCTAGGTGCAGTTGTAGCGTGTCATTGACGGACAAAAGGTATAAAATATTAAAATAGTACAAACCAAAGTGAAGCACAAAAAACTCGTGTTCCTTAAAAATAAAGAAGCCGGCAACTAACAATGATTGATGTTAATGTTATTGTTTATTCACAAACACCTTCGCCAAGGAATCAAAACCCACCTCTCTTTTGAAATCTTCAAACTTTTGTTGTTCTTTTTCTTGTTTGTTTTGTCCTGGGAAATATCAGTCCTTCATCATTTCCCTTCTTTTTCTTGTTTCTGCAATGGAGGGCGTCACTGTGGTGAAGCCAGAGGCCGAGGAGGTTACAGGGGAAGTGCAGAAAGACCAGGAACTGGTTCTAGAATCTTCTCACCCTGTTGTGGAGGACAGTGTTGATAGAGTTAGCAGCACTGACATGGAGGAACAACAGCTCCAGAACAACAACGTTGGTGATGATAACAAGTACGTGTTTGATATAAATGTCATGCCTCAATTCATTTGCATATAGTTTCCTCCAGAACCTTCCTTTTTATTTTTTAGTTTTTGCTTTCTATTTTTGGGTACTATTATTGTTGTTCTTCCTTTGAAAGTTACCATCTTGCTCTTGGTCATTTTAGCTTTAGTAAAGTTTTATGATTTCTGTTGCTGCAAAACCACGGATGAACAATTAAGATGTGGGGTTTCTTAATCTTCGCCTTAAATTGGTTTCTATTGGTGTAAGAGAGGACATGTGTGATTTTGGGTTTAAGCTTGGGCATTAATTTTTTTTTTTTTTTTAAATAAGAAAAGGAAGGGGTGGGGGATTATGTTCCTGAAAAAGGTTTTTTTTTTTTTTTTTTTATTTTAATGCAGGAATTTTATGTTAGTGGCAGCACAGGATTTGTTATTCATGTAAATGCGTAATTTTTTGATAAAACGTCGTAATTGAGGTGATATATGGTAATTATGTCAATTATGTAACCCCAAAGAGAGCTATGAGCTGGAAATGAGTCCTAGGGTTAGGGCTTTTTCATCCCCAATGATTATATATGCTGGGAAATTCAGTAAACTTATGTCTCAACAGAATATTTCGGTTTGCCGAAAAATACTCTTAAGGGAAAAAAAAATCAACAGAGTCGTTCCTACTAGGTAGATCTACTACATAGCTCCCTTGATGTCTTTGGAATTTGGATCAACTACTAAAATTTCAATGGAACCATTTAGAGAAGATCTTCTTTAATGATTTCTCTTATAGTTTTGTTTGGAAACTTCTTTACTGGGAGCCTGTTGATCTTCTCGTGTGACAAACCACCCAACTTTCAATTGAGGCTTAGTTTGGTAAAGTCTTTTGAAAAGGTGTTTGTGCAAAAGTACAAGTGTCATATTTTGTGTTTTGTATATAAAATAGACCCTGCGCTTGTGTTTGTAGTATTTAAAGGATAGAGGTGCTTTTAAAAGCACCTGAGATGAAACTTTTTAAAAATGAATTTTGCTTATCAAAATTAAAAAGTCTAATATAACTTTATACATTAATTAATTTCCAAATTTAACTCTTATATATATGTCTATTATAATATTTTTTAATTTTAAAAGCTATTTTACGAAACGTAATTGTTGGTGCTTGTGCTTATTAAAAGTTATTTTTAATTTAATTTACTAAATATAAATGCTACAACTTTTAAAAAGTAAAAACTTTACCAAACCAAGTCTCGGTAATTCATTTATCTTGTAATCTCTTGTACATGTCCTCATCTATTCTTGTAATTACTTTGGGAGAAGATCCATGGTACCTAAACTTTGGAATTCTGATGTGAACATTTATTGTTGAACTTGGATTCTGTTTACTTCTCCATCTTACCATTCTTGGTGAAACAACCCCTTTATTTCAAGAGCTTCATTTCCCAACCTATGATCAAATCAACTACTACTCTTTAAAAATAGGAACTTTGAATTGATATCTATTGAAATAATGAGTTGACTTAGAACATTCATTGCTAATGTAAAAGGAAAAAGCTCCTCTAACATGAGCTTATAAAATAGGTGTATAGCCTCCATGGTCAACCTTCCTAGCATAAACAAAAAAATTTCTATAATATTAAGGTCTTTTGTCCTAATCTCTCTCCGTTACTTTCACATAGTATAGTCTTTTACAGCTATGGTGGAATAGTGGTGAAGTTCTGTGATTGCAATAGTGGTGCACAAGCACAATGATGGTGCGTGATGTTGATGATGATGAAAATAGTAGAAGTGGTGGTAATGATTGAGGGGATACCTATGAGGGCTTGGCACTAAGATATAATTGCATTTTGCATTTGGAATTATCCTAAATGTCCCTTCTAATGGATTTTTTTCCCTCTGCCAAACCATCATATTTTTGCTTCCTTATGAATGATAAATTTGTGAATATTTGTACATCATTCCTAATATCCATAAAATATTCTGAGGATTATTGGAAGCATGAAATACTTCACAGAAGGTGATGAGTTTGGGACTATACTTCAGTCTCCCGGGTCTCATTTTGAAGTTAGTACCTCTGGTTTGTTTGATGAAAAACTGCTCTTTTCCATTTGTTTTCTCATTTTGAGGAAAGGAGGAGCAAATTGTCAGTCAGATGGAATTAGATGCAGATGTTTTATGAATTTTGATTTTCTATTTAAGACATTTTCACTTTACTAACTTATTAATCTGAGGGTATTTGGGGAAATGTGATACATAACCCAACTTTTTGTCCGATTCAGTAATAGATAATCTCAGTTCAGCAAAAAGAACACAAGTCAATGATTTAAATCACAAGAAAACAAAGGAAGCGATTGAGATTTAACTCTTTTACAAGATATAAAGAACAGTTTCAATATAAAGAACAGTTTCAAGTGCATAAACTGATGAATTCGTTGTCTATCCAAGTTTAAAGAGTGATATTTCTGGTGATAAAATCGATTCATTCAATTGTAACGGCATATGCCCTGACTGTCGTTTATGTGAGATTGGGTGGCTTTGACATGTATTATTATCCTTCTAAACTACTTTGGTGTGTTTTTTAGGATCAATTAATTTAAGAAGTCCTTTCATATTGTTAAGCTTTTCGCATGTATTAGGACCCCGTTTTTGGATCTCATGTTACAATGTCATGAAGCTGTCTTCAAAATCTAGAAAATACAGGAAATCTAATAAATCCGAAACATTAATAATTCTAGGAATGTGAAGGTTACAATTTTCAATATTGTCAAAGCTTACGAGTGCTTTTATTATGTTCACGGGGATGTGGCCATAACAATTTTTTGCTTCTTTTAGGTCATTGCCAGCTTCTGGACTTAATGCTGTAATTTCTAGCCCAAGCCAACTTACCATCTTCTATAATGGAAGTGTCTGTGTGTATGATGGACTCCCTGCTGACAAGGTATGCGGCTCTTTGAAGTTAGAATTGAATTTTGCAGATTTTTGTACTTCCAATCCAGCCTTCCTCTTTTATATGTTATGATACTATCCATCGAAATCTTATATTTTGATTATCTTTTCTACTAACAGGTGCATGAAATAATGCTTATTGCTGCTGCTACTGCAAAGTCAGCTGAAATGAAGAAGATTAATCCACAGTCTCCTTTTGTTTCAGCTGTTCCCACAAGGCCTTCTTCGCCACATGCAACCTCCAATAATGTTGCTTCTCCTCAGTCAATCTGCTTCCCTGCGGAGAAGAATTCCATCTGCAGGCTGCAAGGTGGTAATTCTCATTATTTTTCTAGATGTATTGTAGATCATAATCTTGTTAATACTTTCGGCACCTTCTTTTTTATATATTCTCTCTATTCCCTTTATTTGTCACCGTCACTTGTCAGTACATTACATCATTGAATCAATATATCTTGACAACAAATTGATCTAATGATATAGCAAAATATGATAGTGATAGATGACAACTATGCTAGGAGTACACTACAAATCAGTCACCAAATCAGCCCGTCGTATAGAATACATGTTGAAATACAAAATACATATTGAAAATGAATTAAACAACATATGTATTCATACAAAAATACATGATAGCTGATTTTTGGTGTGGACATAACATTTTTGGATAGCTGAAAAAGAATGGAGTGAGTTTTGTAACTGCATTGACTGTTATCTTTATTGTATCAAAATGCAAAACCATGTATTTCTGACTTACTATCTGTCTTCAGAGTTCCCAATAGCACGCAGGCATTCACTGCAAAGGTTTCTTGAGAAGCGTCGAGACAGGTACTGTCTTAATTCTAGACAGGTCTTTTCTATGGGCCTATTGGCATCTCTCGATCTCCGATTTCCTGACATTTTTCGCATAATTTGTGTTTGTTGAAGGTTGGGGAGCAAAGCCCCGTATCCTACCTTGTCAACAACAAAAATGGCTGACAACATAGAGAACAACTTCAGTGCCGACAATGCACCGGATTTGGTTAAGCGATCAGAAGAGGAGTTGCAGCCAACTGTAGCTGCCTCTTGAGCATAACCATAGCTGGTATGACTACATATGGTTACATTATTGTTATTATCTGTTGTTGTAGCATGTGGATCAAAATGTTAAATTGTTAATTAATGACTGTAGAAGCAACAAACTTGTGAGTCTGAATTGTTAAATTGTGGGGTCTATATTTTACGTATATATATTTAATTAATGTAACTGCCTGAACCTGAAGGGTTAGAAATAGTGTGACTTGGATGTTGTGTTTGTCTGGTCAGCTGAACCTTTTTAACTGTTTTACTCTATGTGAACAATTGATTATCCGTGTATTAATAATCTTCCTGCACTTGCTTTTATAATTTCGTGATTCCATCGAGATTCGGGGTTTAAAATTTAGAATTCATTAGATAACCATATTTTTTGCGAGAATTATGTTACTACAATGATGTCAAAAATTCTAGTTAAAAATGTTTACATTTACTTGTTCTGTTTAATTGCGGAGTACGAACATTATTATTCTCAAGTATTGGATTATTTTTTGTAACTATAGTTTACATTTATCATTTTTCACTACAGTTGTGATGCTATCGAGGTTTTCTCAACTTTTCCACGCTTACAATACATTTGATCACTCGTATTTAATCATTTAAGCTACTGAGTGGAGTATTTTAAGTGTTAAAAATGCAAGCAATTCTGCTAGGTAACCAATTAGAGTACCATCTAACTGCAGTCAATTAGTATATGGACGGTAAAAGAAGCCCCAACAAGGGAAAAAAAATAATCCTAAATCAAGAGTAATCAGAGTAATCATAATCTCAGTTTCACTCTTTATTCTTTCCCCATGTCACCTAGCCCCTCCCCCTTCCGCCACCAGCAGTTACCCACGTGTCCTCTTCTGCCACCAGCAGTCACAGGTCTTCCACCATCAACCATGTATCACCTCTCGTCACTTGCAGCCACACGTGACATCACAAACCTGGTAACACAAACTTCTCTTTTCTCCCTCGTGTTTCTTTCTTTTCTTTTCCTCCATATCTTTGCCTCCACGTCTCTTTTTTTCTTTCTTATATTTTAGAATTTTTTTTAGATTTTGGATGATTCTTTTTAATAGTTTTAGAATTTTTTTTCCTTTACTTTTTGGATGTTTTTTTTTTTATATTTTGAAAAACAACATCCAAAATTTAACAGAAACATCTAAAATCATTGAAAAAAAATCTGAAACCTAACAAAAAAAATATCAAAACTTGTTGAAAAGAACATCCAAAATACAACAAAAAGAATCATCTAAAGTCATTGTACAAGAACTTCCAAAGGTGATCTAGAGAAAAAGAAGAAACGTGAAGAGAGGGGTGACGCAGAAAGAAAGAAGAGACGCAACGGGAGAGGTGAAGGGGGTCGGAGGGTATGTGTTTTTTGAGCAAAAAACAAGTTTTTCAAATTTTAAAATCAAGTGTTGAAAAGTTGGCTGCTTGGCCGCATATAGGATTGTTCCCTAGACTTTCTCATTGTTAAATCATTAAGTAACAAACTTCAAAATGAACGACATGGCAAGTGCATAATCATTTTAGAACTCTAGGCCATGTTCGCGAGCTGCATCTGCGAGTGCTTGAACACGACCATGGTACGGGTATCCACCTCGGTCGAAGGCCACCTTTGTGATCCCTTTCTCCAGACAGGACTTTGCAATGATTTCACCAACCCTCTTTGCTACTTCCTGAAGCCAAAAACAAAAACAAAACGAAAGGACCAGTGTCATAATTGAGTGGCTGAAAAGTATGAAGATGATGCAAACAAAGCAAGAATTCTTCCAAGGGAGTCAGACCTTACAAACTGTGTACACCAGAAACACAATCACAGAAGCAAGGTTATTTGCCAAGATACAAATTATACATGATACTCAGATTGAAAGGAAAATATGAAGATTCATGTGCAAATAATGAGTGATCTGGATTCCTGCTTCCAATATATATTGAACAATTTGAGGAAAAGTGGTAAAATCTTGGAACCCTGATGTGTAATGCTATTACTCGAAGTGGATATCAGTGAAAGTGGAGGGGAGCTTCAAAATGTAAATGTGTTTCTTCTACAAGTCTATGGAGCATTATGAATCAAATTAAAACTTAAACTTCTATTAAATTGGCATTAATAAAGCAAATAAACATCCGAGGTAACAGTTTCATATTCAGTATGCATTCGATGCTGAGAAACTCAGTGACCATTAACTGCTGGGTTTCCAATCAAAGATGCTTGAACGGTAAGAGATTTAGCTGATTTGCAGTAGTTACTATGGGAACAAATGTACAATCATAATCAAGGTAACCAGGTTCCTTGGTTTCCAAACTACAATGAAAAATTTGAAAACTGTGTGTAGTAAAAACCAGTTCGCTGAAGTGTCGAGTTTAAATAGAGCATTGAATGCTATTTGTCATTGTAAAGTGAATAATTTTTCCTCTTTGGTATAAAGAGTTTCCAAATAACTATTTATAACCTAAAACTTTATATTCTTTTCCAGGTTAGTTTTTAAGTTTGAGAAGTTATCTATTAAGGAAACATGACGTTTAATCACAAGAACAGGAATGTTTCGAGTACATGGACTGAAGTATGACAGTAATTAAGCGATAATCAGCACATCAAAAGCATTTTAGAGCTTACAACTGTAGGACCAGCTGTGTAGTTGAACTCTTCAAAAACTGCCTTCTGCATTGTTGAAACCGAAGCAAGAGTGTGCATGTTGGTGTCATCTATGACCTGGACAGAAAGATGCTTGTTGGATCGGTACACGGACAATCGTGGCCTTTCTGGTGTCCCTTCAACCTGACAAACCAGAAAATGATCCAAAACAGATATGCATTGCATTCTTCATGAGGTGAACTTACAATCAAAAGCTTTACCAAAGAATGCCTTGGCATTCCATATAAGCAGCAAAAAGACTGTTCCACAGAGTACAGTACTAGCAATAAGAAGAAAAAGGTAAAGAGAAAACCGGGTACATTTCCCCCCTCTTGAGCAGAAATTTTCATTTTCTTTTGTTTTAACTTTTTTCTTAAATCATGTAACAAAGAAACTCATCCAATATTTCAAATCTGTTAAGTTTACATGCTTAACCAATTCCAATGACTTGGTGAACCCTGCAGTACCAAAACTTATGAACTTCCACTAAATGGAAAGATGGATCATAAAGCACAACAAAGTGCATATAATATAAAGCCATAGCCAACAATGCAGAAAAACAAATAAGTCACTCCATATTCAGCAAAGAGAAAAAACAAACAAAAGCATAGATGCAACAGGTGTAAAATACAATTGCATATTGTCGGGCATGAATTGACTTTCAACACACTAAATTAGGCTCCTTTTGTTTAGTGTTTAACACAGATAACGGAAGTACACAAGAGATGTAATGACACAGAAACAGCGAGTGACATGGTAGCAATGAAATAAACTGTCTTAATATGCATATCAGAAGGAAGGACACTAGAGTCTCTCTTTTCAACGTCTTGTTTGAACTCAGCACCAGAGAACTACAATTTTAACAACATGAAATCAGTGTAAATAATTAACTATTCAAAAAGCAAGGAAAGAAGAAGGGGGTAAACCGTAAAAACAGCCAGCAAAAACCATAACTACTCTCAGAATTCTAGCAGCTACTATAATTTAGAAAAGAAGGAACGTAATTAAAAGGGACCTTCTTCCTGATGCGGGTGTGGCGGGCGGTCCTGTCTTGTCGGCGGGTGGTGGAATGGGCTTCAACGACGAAACAGAAGGAAGGGGTTAGCCGGTTCGGTGGGAGGAAGGAGGAGGAAGTGGGGAACGCTGATTGAAGGAAGGAGAGAGAAGAAGTATTCATTCTTGTGTAATCTCTAATCACTCGCCCTTCGCGCTATTTTTGCTATCATTACACCTTATCCTTTTCGGCTTTTCCTGCCTCCTAGTTCCTACTCTCCCATTTTCATCGAATTCGATCCTCTAAATTTTAAATTTATACTTTAGAAGGTAAATTGTGATTCTACTCTTCAATGATTTTTCTCTCATATTTATTTTTGGTCCCACCTATAAAATAAATAATGAGAAATCACACTTTACTCTTTAAAGAATAAAATTCAAACTTTAAAGAATTCAAATTCATTTTCATCACACTTTTTAGATTTTATTTTTTTAGTTTTTAATTTTAAAAAAAGACAAATAGGTCCTTAACTTTTTGATCAGCCTATATTTAAATCTTTAAAAATTTAAAAATATATTTAAATCCTGATCTTTTCAAAACCTAGACATATTGATCCTTCATGTTCATTTGAATCTATCAGATCCAACGAAAAAATCAAACATGATTTCCGTTAATACGAATGCGCACGTGAGAGAATTTTTAAAATGAAACAAATTAAATCTAGAGATCGATATGTCCAAATTTTAAAAAGGTTATGAATTTAAATGTATTTTTAAATCCTCAAAGAGAGTTAAATGTTTGCTGACCAAAAAATCAAAGATCAATTTGTCCTTTTTTTTCTCTTTAATTTTTTATCATCATCATCATTCATCAAATATTATTTTAAAAAATTTATTATTATTATTATTATTATTATTATTATTATTATTATTATTATTATTATTATTATTAACAAATAAATAGGTTAATTTACATTTTTAATATTCTAAATACAATATAGAAATAAAATTATTAATTAACAACATAAATTTTTTAAGAAAAAAAGTGGATAAGTATTTTAAGTTAACAATCAAATTGTTGCGCACGTGTTTTTTTTAAATATGATTATTTTGGAACGGAAAAAACTATTTTTATCAGAATTGGATTGGACCGACTGGTTCAATCGAAAAATCGATGAACTGGTAGTCTAATTAATTTGATTTATTTTTTAGACCGTTCTTGCATTTAACCCACCGTTGATCAGTCAAAATCGCTGAAAATCGAACAGTTTAGCGCAATCCGGACACGTTTTGGAGACATGAATCGCGTGTGTCCACTGGTGGACAAGCGGTGTGCAGGTTCACAATAGGAAGCGCAGATCCACGTTACACCTTTTTATTGAATTCCAAAAACGAGGCTAAAAAGGTTCGAACCTAACACCTTGTCATGTCTAGAATTTTAAAAGATAAGCTCCTTTCACTAAGGGATTTTTTTTTTAGTAAACAAAATAAATGTAATTTTTACCAGAATAAATAATTTAAAAACATTTACCGATTTAGATTTTTTCGTCTTATTCGTTTACCGTGTAAACAAGATGATATTTCATGTATCTCGTTTACACTGTAAACGAGATAAGACCCATCAGCATGACACGTGCATATCTCGTTTACAGCGACATATATATCGTTTACACCGTAAACGAGATACAGGAAATATCATCTCGTTTACACTGTAAACGAGATAGAAGAAGACAAATTGGCAGCAGCTATAAAAGGATGTGTAACTCTTGGTATTTTACACAAACATTTTCTATCCTTTTTCTGTCTCGTTTTTTCTCACAGAAGCAAGGCATCAATGGCCAGTAACAGTTCACACATAGTTATGCTTGTTTTTCCCAATTATCGTATGAGAAATAGCGACAACGGGGTGACATTTGAGTGTGAGGATCCGATATTGTTTCGCACTCAGCGTGTGAATACGTTGTCGGATTTAAAGAGTTTGATATTGAGCAAGTTCGGTGGTACAGAAGTGCGGGACATCGGAAGGGTGACGTATAGGTTTCTGGCACCCATAGGTAACGGAGTCTTCCGGTTTCGACTATTCCGACTTCAAGGGGACGAGCATGTGTGACTGATGTTCGACATCCATGGGAGGATCATGGTGGAGCAGGTAATGGAGCTTTCCCGCCGAGGTGGGACATAGTGGTCGCGGTGGTTCCGTACACTCGACCTATGTGCAAGAGGACCGACCTCTCGCACCACTGCCCATTCATGTCGCCATTCCAGTGGATGAGGCAGAGGAGGGTGAGGAGGAGTCAGACGATGATTATTTGGCGGACAGTGCGGACAGTGATTCATTCAATGGTGCGGATGAAGATGAGTTTGTTCCGGAGACACTGCCCAGACTGTGGTGCGCCATGTCCTGCCTCCACCTCACCCAATTCCGGCACTATCGGCAGTGCCAAGTCACTATCACAGTCTGGATCTGGACGTGATGCATGAGAGGTTAAGAAAAATAAATACTAAAAAAAATAAATAATAAATACTACTAATAAACAAAAAGCACACAAATAAAAAAATGCAATTATGTAAATATAAATATATTTACACCAACCAATAACTTAGCACACATATGCAACTTCCTGGCAACGGTGATAAAAATTGATGGGAGGAAAAATGCCGGTTAAGAATTTCTAAAAAGTATTTTCTAAAATAGCGTTGCAAGTACAGCCTTAACCGACAAAATTTTCACTATCAATTTAGAATGTGTCAAAATTAATAATAAATAACCGGGAGTAGAATCTCGGGTCATTTCCCTAAGAGTTGATACAAGATGCAAATTATTGGTTAGGATTTTTCTGAATATTTTTTTGAAATTGAGAATGGAAAAATAAATAGTTAGGAATTAAAGTAATGAATAACTAACAAGAGGTGATAAGTATTCAAAATAAAAGGCCTTGGTTATGGGAGAGAATTGGAGTTTCTATCCTTGTCTTTTCCAAGTATAAAAATAAAGGTTCATTACTCCCACTTATTTATTGTTCATACCCTGGGTCGAGATGTCCGACCCGGGATGATCGACGACAAGCCGACTGACCTCTTCAGGTCAGGACTATCCGACCTCTTCTCAAAGAGCTCGGCCAAATCACCAGGAAAAGCCCAAAAAGGGCCCAAACAGAGGAACACGACCCAAATCCAAAGGCAGCCTAAACCTATAGAGATAAGGGCGGTTCCCTTGAAGATAAGATGACTTCACTCAAAGGAAAGATAAGATAACTATCTTATCTCCAGAAAAGGTCACTCCTCATCATTATAAATACACTAGAGCACCCAGGTATAACTCATACTCTGATTCTACTAAAAACCTGCTTAATACCATTGTTAACTTAAGCATTGGAGTCCCTTGCAGGTACCACCACCCTCCGGTGACAAAGGATCAGCAGCCGAGCCAGTCCAACCAGTCGGATACGACAACCCCGGCCGCCATTCACCAGCCGGACACGTCATCTCCGACCACCACAGCAGATCTCATCCGAGATTGACCTTCAGTTTCAGGTAACCCTCGGAACATTGGCGCCGTTGCCGGGGAACCTGAAAGTCATCCCATCACCATGGCGGACGCACAGGACAACGACCACAACTCTGATATAGAAGACAGGACACCGCACAAAAACGCGGACACTACACCAAAAGATACTCCTCAACCTAACAAAGACAAGAATTCACCAGAAACAGGAGCCATGGAAGCACTTCAGGATCGCCTAAAACAACTCGAAAAAGAGGTCGAGTATCAACGAGAAACCGAGAGAGACCTACGAAGGGAAGCTAGGCGAAGTCGCGAGCTAGAGGACAAGCTCCTAAAGATCGAAACCGATCTCAAAGCTAAAACTACCAGATTCAGCTACGAGGATAGCTCCCGTAAAAACCAAGACCCGTTCATCAAAGAGATCATGAAGGCTAAAATCCCAAAAGACTTCAAACCTCCCGACATGACTCTATACAATGGCACCACAGACCCCGGCTATCATCTTAGCAACTTCCGAAGCAGAATGTATCTCACCGATGCCTCAGATGCAACTCGGTGCAAAGCCTTCCCAACTACTCTAACAAAGACGGCAATTAAGTGGTTTAACAACCTACCCCTAGGTCCATCTCAAGCTTTGACGACCTAGCCAAAAAATTTCTAGCTAGATTCTCCATCCAAAAGGATAAAACTAAACATGCCCCAAGTTTACTAGGAATCAAGCAAGGAGATCGGGAAAACCTTCGCAATTACATGGAAAGATTCAACAAGGCATGTTTGGATATACAAAATCTTCCAACAGAAGCAGCCATTATGGGCCTCATCAATGGCCTACGAGAGGGACCCTTTAGCCAATCTATATCGAAAAAACATCTCACATCTCTGAATGAAGTGCAAGAACGAGCAGAGAAATACATCAACATGGAGGAAAACTCTCGACTAAGAGAGACCTCAAAGTCCGTATTCTCCTACTCCTTCCGAGATAAGGATAAAAAGTCCAAGAAAAAAGAAGATCAGCATGGAGAAAAGATAAAAAAATACCACAATTACACTCCTCTTCGGGTATCTCTCGTAGATGTCTACCGAGAAGTATGCCAAACTGAAAAGATACCCCCAGCTCGCCCACTTAAAAGCAAAAAAGGAGGAGGAAATCGGACTGAATACTGTGAATACCATCGAATCTATGGACATTCCACCAACGAATGGTTCGACTTGAAAAATGTCATAGAAAAACTGGTAAGAAAAGGAAAGCTAGATTGGTACTTAGCCAGCAGAGCAGATGAACCGAAGAAAAGAAGAAGGGATGAAGATGTCGGACGAACTGAACGACCACCTCGTACACCGGAGAGACATGTCCACATGATACACGGAGGATTCGCGGGAGGAGGAATCTCCAAATCATCTCGCAAAAGACACCTTAAAGAAGTATATCATGTTGAGGGAGGAGAAGAAGCACCCGACATTCCCACTATCACTTTCACTAAAGAGGACGCAGCTGGCATCATCTTGGGGCATGACGATCCCATGGTCATCACTATCATATTGACCAACACTAATCTCCACCGCACACTGGTAGACCAGGGAAGCTCGGCTGATATCTTATTCAAAACCGCCTTCGACAAACTCGGCTTGGAAGAAAAAGAGCTTAGAGCATATCCGAACAGCCTATTCGGGTTAGGAGACACTCCAATCCAACCACTGGGATACATCTCACTACACACAACCTTTGGAAAAGGAAATCGGTCAAGGACACTCAATATAGACTACATCGTGGTCGACGTGAGTTCAGCCTACAATGCCCTAATAGGTCGGACAACGTTAAATCAGCTCGGCGCAGTAGTCTCGACTCCACACCTGTGCATGGAGTTCCCAACCACAGAAGGAATAGCTACGATAAAAGCAGATCAGAAGATGGCACGCCGCTGTTACAACGAAAGTCTTAACCTTAGAGGCAGAGGAGAAGAATTTCACACCATCGAACTCGGGGGAGTTCGAGGGCGGGAACAACTTCGTCCACAACCTGAAGGCAAAATAGAAAAAGTCCAGATCGGAGATGTCCCAGACAAAACAACCAATATCGGCACAATCCTAAAAGGAGACATAAAAGAGTCACTCATACAGTTCTTAAGAGACAATGTCAACCTCTTTGCATGGAAGGCCGCAGACATGCTAGGCATAGACCCTAAGTTCATGTGCCACAAGTTGGCAGTTTACCCAGGATCTCGGCCAGTACAGCAGAGACGCAGAAAGCTCGGACCCGAACGATCACAAGCTGTGGAAGAGCAAGTACAAGCTCTACTGGAGGCAGGATTCATAAGAGAAGTTAAGTACCCACTATGGCTAGCTAACATCATCTTGGTAAAAAAATCAAATGGAAAGTAGCGGATGTGCACCGACTACACTGATCTTAACAAAGCCTGCCCAAAAGATCCTCATCCACTCCCAAGTATCGACGCTCTGGTGGATACCTCCTCCGGATACAAATACCTCTCGTTTATAGACGCATATTCAGGATACAATCAAATCCCGATGTACCCACCTGATCAAGAAAAAACCTCATTTTTAACCCCAAAAGAAAACTACTGCTATATCATCATCCCATTCGGACTCAAAAATGCAGGAGCCACTTATCAAAGATTAATGAATAAGGTCTTCACAGACCACATTGGGAAAGTCATGGAAGTCTACCTCGACGATATGTTAATAAAAACCAAAAGCGAAGAGTCATTTCTATCTGACCTCACCCAAGTATTCGACACTATAAGAAGGCATGATATGCGACTTAACCCTGCAAAATGCACCTTCGTAGTAGAGGCTGGCAAATTCTTGGGTTTTATGCTCACACAAAGAGGAATTGAGGCAAATCTGAATAAATGCCAAGCCATACTCAACATGAAGAGTCTAACTAGCGTTAAAGAGGTACAACAACTCAATGGAATATTGGCAGCCTTGTCCAGATTTCTGGCTGGATCAGCAATAAGATCTCTACCCTTCTACACTACTCTAAGGAAGGGAAAGAGGTTTGAATGGACAACAGAGTGCGAACAGGCCTTCCAGTATTTCAAAAGGTTCCTGGGACGACCACCTATTCTAACTCGACCACGGGAAGGAGAACCACTCGTATTATACCTCGCGGTGGGAAATTGGGCAATATCCTCAGCACTGGTCCGAGAAGATGACAGTGGAAAACAACCTATATACTTCATCAGCAAAGCAATACAAGGGTCCGAATTGAACTATCAAAAGATAGAAAATTTTGCCTATGCTCTCATACTAACATCTCGATGACTTCGCCCATATTTCCAAACCCACATCATCAAGGTTCGGACCAACCAGCCCATAAAAGGCATTCTGCAGAAAACAGATCTAGCAGGAAGAATTTTGCAATGGGCAGTCGAGTTGTCCGAATTCGACCTTCAATATGAAGCTCAGACAGCCATCAAATCACAATATTTGGCCGACTTCATTGCGGAGTTTACAGACACCCCGGAAGTCCCTACAGAGTGAAATCTCTACGTAGACAGTTCCTCAAACAAAACTGGAAGTGGTGCAGGTGTGATAATTGAAAGTGACCAGGGAACCCAAATCGAACTTTTCCTCAAATTTGGGTTCCCTGCCTCAAACAACCAAGCTGAGTATGAGGCACTACTAGCTGGTTTGAAGCTGGCCAAGGAGGTTGGAGCTCAAAAGCTTATCATCTTCAGTGACTCACAGGTAGTCACCTCACAAATAGCAGGGAGTTACCAAGCCAAGGATCCCACCATGAAAAAGTACTTGGACAAAAACCAAGGAACAGCTCAGACAACTCGAGGAATATGAGGTCCACCACATACCCCGAGAACAGAATGCTCAAGCTGACGCACTCTCGAAACTAGCCAGCACCAAACTAGGAGGCAACAATAGAAGCCTCATCCAAGAGATGCTGCAGAACCCGTCAATCTCGGAAGAAGAAAAGGTCCTAGCCATAACAGGTCTGGATCAAGGATAGATGACTCCCATAATTAATTACCTCAAAACAGAAACACTCCCTACAGATAAGAAGGAGGCAAAGAGGTTAAAACGGAAAGCACAATACTACATCATCATAAATAATACTCTATACAAGAGAGGGATTTCAACACCACTATTAAAATGCGTACCGACTTCCAACACAAAAGAAGTTTTAGAAGAAGTACACAGTGGCATTTGTGGCAACCATCTCGGAGCACAAGCACTTACCAAAAAAGTACTCTGAGCTGGATTTTATTGGCCAACTTTACAAAAAGAAGCAACAGAATTCGTGAAGACATGTCCACCATGTCAGAAACATGCCAACTTTCACATCGCCCCGCCAGAGGAGCTCATCAGCATAACCTCACCCTGGCCATTCGCAAAATGGGGACTCGATCTTCTCGGACCCTTCCCTCAAGGATCAGGACAAGTCAAATTTCTCATAGTGGAGGTAGACTATTTCACAAAATGGATCGAGGCGGAACCCCTAGCTAACGCCACTGCTCAAAGAAGTCGAAAATTTCTATATAGAAACATTGTCACAAGGTTTGGGGTTCCGTACTCTATAACCACAGACAATGCACTTAATTTACAGATGCAGGCTTCAAAAAGTTGGTGGTCGATCTGAACATAAAACAATAATTCACATCCGTAGAACACCCCCAGGCCAACGGACAAGCAGAGGCTGCTAACAAAGTCATATTAGCCGGGCTAAAACAGAGATTACAGGATGCAAAGGGAGCTTGGGCCGAAGAGCTCCCACAAGTCCTATGGGCCTATCGGACAACTCCACACTCCACCACCAAGGAATCACCCTTCCGATTAGCCTACAGAATAGAGACAATGATCCCAGTGGAGGTCGAAGAAGGATCGCCCAGAGTGATCCACTATAGTGAAGAGGCCAACTCCCAACTTCAAAGGGAAGAACTCGACCTACTTCCAGAAATTCGAGAAAGGGCTTGGATAAGGGAAGAGGAATTAAAACGTCAAATGGCTTCAAGATACAATCAAAAGGTAGTGCCGCGAGGTTTTGTCAAGAACGACCTCATCCTAATCCGAAATGATATCAGAACAACTCGACCTGGAGAAGGAAAGCTGGCAGCAAACTGAAGAGGACCCTACCGAGTCATAGAAGTACTTGGAAAGGGCTACTACAGACTGTCCGAACTCGAAGGACGAGAGCTTCTAAGGTCATGGCACGCCTGCAACCTACGAAGGTATTATAGTTAGAGGTAATAAGGATCTTAGGACAAGGTGCACTCTTTTTCCTGAAAAGGTTTTTTAACGAGGCACCAAGCTAAGATCCATGAACTACCTGACTTGGAATGCCCATATGTATATATTTTCATTTTCTTTATTTTAAATAAAGTTTTTAGATTTTCTACAAACCCTCAAGACGCATTAATCTGAAACGCAAAATTCATCGCCCGATTATAAAGCTACAGATCAGCAGAAAATGAAAATCAAATTCACTGCTAGATCATGATAAAGACCAACAAAGATGAAAACCAAATTCATCAAAAAGTCGACCAAACGGGGATCAAACCCAATTTCTACGAAATCGGCAAAGATGAAAAGGCGACAAAAATAGAATAATGCAAGAAGTTATCGAAAGTGATCCATGGAAAGGACCTGACGAGGTCTTAATAAAAATGGGTTGCTAAAAATAACTTAAAGATAGGCCGACGTAAAGAAGTCGGACCAATCGACCACAATAACCAAAGTTATAAAAAGTAAATCCCTGGAAAGAGGCATGGCCAGCCCTAAAAAAGAGGATTACTAGAAATAACTTAGAAGGGGTCGACGTGATGAAGTCAGCCCATAACAAAAAAGTTATAAAAAGTAATCCCTAAAAGAGACCTGACAAAGGTCCAAAAAAGAGTATTACTAGAAATAACTTAGAAGGGACCGACGTGATGAAGTCGGCCCATAACAAAAAAGTTATAAAAAGTAATCCCTAAAAGAGACCTGACAAAGGTCCAAAAAAGAGGATTACTAGAAATAACTTAGAAGGGACCGACGTGATAAAGTCAGCCCAAAACAAAAAAGTTATAAAAAGTAATCCCTAAAAGAGACCTGACAAAGGTCCAAAAAAAGAGGATTACTAGAAATAACTTAGAAGGGACCGACATGATGAAGTCGTCCCAACGAAATCATACAAGTTATAAAATGTAATCCATAAAGAAGAGACTGAACAAAAAGTCCAAATAAATGTATTACTAGAAATAACTTAGAAGGAACCGACATGATGAAGTCGGCCTCCAACCAACTATAAGAAAGTAATCCATAAAAAGAGACCTAGCAAAAGGTCCAAATAAATGGATTACTAGGAATAACTCAGAAAAGACCAACGTAATAAAGTCGGCCCGACCAAGATGCCAAAAGTTATAAAAAAAAAAGGTAAATCCATAGAAAAAGATCTGATAAGGTCCAAAAAAAAATGGATTACTAGAAATAACTTCAGGCCGAGATGAAGAAGTCGATCGACAGAAGGCACGCAAGTTGGACCCAGAAATCCACGACCTCTAAAGAATCAAGCTACAAGTGTGAAAGTACGAAGGCAATCAAAAAAGGTCGGACAACAAGGTTCCAACACTTCCAAAAACCTAGAAGGTGTCAGATAGGCGCAGACAAACATATAACGAAAGAAACAAGTTATAATAATAACAAGACTCAAGAGGCCACCTAAAGTCGATCCCAAAAGCCTGAGAAAATACTTTGTTTTTTCAAAAAATAAAGTTGCTAACAGAAAAGCAACTATGAGTATCCAGCAGATAAAACAACAAACCGAAAAGAGTTCAAAACCCACAGACCGGGCTATACACATCAAATATTCTTAAACAAAAAACTACAATGGATTCAAAGATTCTCCAGTGGCAGCATCCCGGGGTGAAGGAGGACGAGTCTGAAGAGGCACCGCATCTACCGTCCCATAATCACGGTTCAGAATCTGAACATCTGCATTAGACTCCGGCTGACCGACTTCAGCTGAAGTGGAGGAGGGCGGAATAACAGAAGTTTTGGCAGAGGATACAGCAGAAGGGCTGACGTCATCATCATCATCTGGATCATCAAGGACAATCTTACCATCCTTAACGATGTTGTCCAAACTAAAGAGGGAAAGGTCAAGCTCAGACGCAAGAACTCGAACTTGCTCCTTCAAATTCTCATAAGCAGCGTTAACATTGCCTACAAGATGACCTTGAATTTCGGCATAATCATCTCGGACAGATTCCAAACTCTCCTTGAGATCTATCATCTCCTTATAAGTAATGACATAGCTCTCCTTATGCTTCAATGTCGTATCCTCATCCAACTTCGCAGAGGCCGCCAAAGCAATAGCTCTAGTCTTTTCATCCTCCAACTCTTTCTCCAACCTAGTCACTTTCACCTCAAGCTCCTCCTTCAAACCCTTAATCCGGTCAAACTCTGATTTGGCCTCCTCCATAAAGGCCTTTGTTGCATGGATAGAAAGATCTTGGGCGGTTCGGTACAGAGCTGCCCCCATATGTGCCATCTTGATGCTGCTCCGAGTTATAAAATCCAAATGACGAAGAAGAAAAACATCGTCAGTAGGAATGACACCGTAGGGACCGATCAGCTGGTCGATAAACCCAACAGTGTCAAAATCAGGAGCATCTAGATTGAAGGGCTCAATAGTCCGAGGTCTTTTTGAAGGAGGAACGGCCGTAGGAGAAGAAACAGCAGCAGAAGCCTGGGGAGGATCGAGCACATGGACCCGAGGAGTAGGAATCATCCTCCTCGGTCCATGAGAGCTCGACACCGATTGTTTGGGAGGAACACGAGAAGACCCTTCCCCAGCCACTCTGGCCGAGATGTTTTGGGCCGCAGTAGCCTTCCTCGCCTTTTTAAAAGCTTTCATAGAGTCATTATTCTTGGCCATCTCTGAAAAACAAAATCAGCCATAGAAGCGGGTTACAAACTGAAAGAAGAAGGAAGCAAACAAAAAACAGAGCAAATATGTTGATTAATACCCAACGTAGTTCGGACAAGGGATGGATCCCCCAAAAATTTCTTGGTATCAAGATGGGGAGGTTCTCCCCAGATATCTTCTAAAACATTTACAAAAGACTGCTCAACCTCGTCAAGCATCTTCCACGTGTATCGAGACACCACCACATTCTTTTGCCAACACAAGGGGAAGGCAGGTTCATTATTCGCTTCTGAGAAAAACGGTCGAGCCCCCTCAACAGCTCGGACCTTAAAAAAGTAATTCTTAAAGTCCCTAAAGGACTCGTCATACATAGCAAAAACTTTATGTCCCTGGGCAGATCTAAAGGAAATCTAAGAGGCCTTCTTTTTTGAAGAAATCCCGGGCTTAGTTAAAACAAAAAGGTAAAGAAAGAGAGTCTGAGAAGGTGTGATGTCCAACTCTTGGCAAAGCAGCTAAAAGATCTTGATAAAACTCCAGGAGTTCGGATGGAGCTACGTTACACGACCACAACAAGTCGGTCCCAAAGGAAGTGAAAGGAAAAGTAATATTCAACTGGCTGAAAAAATAGTCATAAGCATAAAAGAAAAGGTGTTCCCCTGGGGTCAGAGCAGGAAAGCAAACCCTTTCCTTAGAATTAGGCGCTACCAATTCATAGTTCTTTTCCTGATCCCTATCCTTACAGAGCCGGTGATGTTTCCTAAGCTCCACACAAAACTTAGCATTTACCACGGAAACACACATCAAGACAAGGGAGTCCAACCAGTCGGACATCCCCTCAGGAACTTTAGAAGACATCTCAACAATATTTTTACAAGAAGACATGGCCAACTAGTCCTACAAACAAGAAAAGAAAATGGATTACTAACCAAAAACAACTCGGGCGAAATCAAAACAATTCAGACAAACATGACTCAGAGCAATACAAACAGTAAAAGAAAAACCCCAAGACGCACATCAAGGTCCAGGGGCATCCTTTGGAGGCAGGGATAGAGTAAGGAGGACTCAGAAAAAAGTCTATAAGGCTACACCCCAAAACTCTCGGCGAAGAAGAATCCCCTTCCAGACAACCAACAACACGAGAAGAAAATCAAAAGTTATCCCAACAAGAAAAACCTTCTTTCAATCAACACTCCGAGAAGAAAATTACGAACCAAATAAGTCATCAATAGCCACCTCTCAAACTACAGTTTCAGTCTATCAGCAAAAGGAACTACCAAGCAACAAAACATGCCAAGCGGAAATCATCAAAGACGCAACCTTTCTTCAGAATCAAACAAGCCATTATCCCAAAAAGCTACAAAATCAAATAATACAGAAACAAGCAACAAACATGCAAGGCCCTAAAAAGTTTCAATCATCAGGAGAAACGCCGAGAGTATACATAAGGTCGAAAGAAAGCCAGAAAAAATACATCACAGTGACAAACAAGTACAAGAATACGAAAAGGTTCAAGCTTTTCAACATACACTCAAGCAAAATCAAAACTTTAACAAGAAATAAGAACAACACAAAGGAAGAACGACGAAAAAAGTAAAGAAACGGAAAGAAGAACCAACCTGAAAAAAAGGAGAAAGCTCCAAAGAAATTGAAGACGGAGAGACGGAATCCGGAAACACCTTTCGAGCAAGGAAAGCACCAACAACCACCAATGGCATTACAAAAAGAAGTGTGAAGATGCGCGGACGAAAATTCCAAAGGAACAAGGAAGTACAAATGAAATGGAAGAATAAGAAAGAAAAGGGGGAAGTTACAGCGAGCAACAGTGAAGAGAAAATAGAAAAGAGAAAGTTTTGATGCAATTCAAAAAATAAAACAAAGAAAGTGGGAGACAAAGAAACGGAACGTTAATTAATGGGGCATTAAAAACCCTTGCACATTCCCAAGACAGGGAACACCTATTTTCAAAATCAAAGAAAAAGAAGAAACACTCGAGTTCAGCTTCCCCAGAGAAGGACTGAAGTCCTCAAAAAAGGAAGACCACGCTCGAGCAGGGGCACTGTTCATACCCTGGGTCGAGATGTCCGACCCGGGATGATCGACGACAAGCCGACCGACCTCTTCAGGTCAGGACTATCCGACCTCTTCTTAAAGAGCTCGGCCAAATCACTAGGAAAAGCCCAAAAAGGGCCCAAACAGAGGAACACGATCCAAATCCAAAGGCAGCCCAAGCTTATAGAGATAAGGGCGGTTCCCTTGAAGATAAGATGACTTCACTCAAAGGAAAGATAAGATAACTATCTTATCTCCAGAAAAGGTCACTCCTTATCATTATAAATACACTGGAGCACCCAGGTATAACTCATACTCTGATTCTACTAAAAAGCTGCTTAATACCCTTGCTAACTTAAGCATTAGAGTCCCTTGCAGGTACCACCACCCTCCGGTGACAAAGGATCAGCAGCCGAGCCAGTCCAACCAGTTGGATACGACAACCCCGGCCGCCATTCACTAGCCGGACACGTCATCTCTGACCACTACAGCAGATCTCATCCGAGATCGACCTTCAGTTTCAGGTAACCCTCGAAACAGTTATCCTCTAGCAATTGAAGGAAAGTCAAGTGGGCGTCACTAACTCTGGCTCACAAGTCCTAGTCACTTCACAGGGAAGGACTAGAGTTGGTGAGAATTGAGTTAGCCAGCAACTTCCAATTACGGATTACTACTTAGGTATAACAACTCAAGGGGTTCCAATTACTCAATCCCCAACCAAGTTGGGAGCTTTACTCCATTAATATGAATGCCATTTTTATAAACACATGGTAGTATATATAAAAGACATGATAATTATGAGAAATTAATTAAATCAAAATTGACATCAACAATAATTAACAATGATCAAATAAGCAATAAAAATAAACATAAAAATAATTTAATGCATTAATAAAATTCAAGAGTGACAAGATCCAAACATGAATGCAAAATAATCAAATAGAAAAGAGTAATAGAGAAATTAGAAAAGAAAACTATAGGAGAATTGACTCCAATTGAAGGTAGCAGCAGCTCTCCCAAGATCTAAATCCAAAGCAAAACTAAGAATGTCAAAAACCCTAGAGAGAAGTAGGTGTTTCTCTCACTCAAAACTCAAAACTAATAAGAAACTAAAGTGAAAAGTGAAGTGTGTTCAACCTCAGCTCCATCCCTGCCTCTAGGCTATGTTTTTAGGCTTGAAACCGGGTCCAAATCAGTCCAGAAATCGCCCCCAGCGAGTTTTGTTAAGTGCAGCACGTGACGCTTTGTCATGCGTACACGTTAGCCAGGTGTACGCGTCGCTGATCCTTGCAACTGGCCACGCGTACGCGTCACTGAAAGACGTTCCTGATCATGCGCACACGTCAGCCATGCGTGCGCGTCGCTCCTCGCTTCTCAAGTCTTTAATTTTTTGTGTTCCTTCCACTTTAACATGCTTTATCTTCATCCTTTAAGCCATTCATGTCCTATAAACCTAAAAACATTTAACAAACACATCAAGGTATCGAATGGTAATAAAGAAGAATTAAAAATTAACAATTTTAAGGCCTAGGAAGCATGTTTTCAATCATAGCACAAAATTAGGAAGGAAACTTAAAAACATGCAATTTACATGAATAAGTGTGAGGATGGTTGACAAAACCCACTCAATTTAGTCCAAAATATATCCTAAAATAGTGGTATATCAAATCTTCCCACATTTAAACATTAGCATGTCCTCATGCTAAGCTTAGGTGAGCCAAAAGAATGAAGGAAAAATGGTGAGACTTATGCAATGTAATTTATCTATAAGAATGCAACTACATGCTAAATGCTTTTACCTACTTGGTTAAAAGTAAACAAATTCTCCAAGAATAAACATAAACTGGATTCCACTAATTCAAATCTCAAAATAAAGTACAAGTAGACTTGCAAGAAGAAAGCTCATAAAAGCCGGGAACAAAGAATCGAGCATCGAACCCTCACTGGAAGTGTATACACTCTAATCACTCTAGTGTTTGAGGTTCGGTTCTCTCGGTTCTCTACTAATCTTGCTTTCCAAGGCTTGCTCTTCTTCTACCAATCAACAAAAATTTAATGTACAAATACACATATCAAGAGGTCTTTTCAAGGGTTGTAATGGGGTTAGGGTCAAGGTATGGATGTATTTGGTTAAGTGGACTAAAATCTGAATCCTTGATTAACCTAAACTTCCCACCTACCTAATCTAAGACATTCCATGTCATCACAATACAAAGCCTAGCTACCCATTGACTATATTTCCACAAATCCATGCACCTTGATATCTTTTGAGTACAAATCATATGCATTAGTTCACTTATTAGCCTTGGGGCATTTTGTCCCCCTTTTATTGCTTCTCTTTTTATTTTCCTTTCCTTATTATTTATATTTTTTCTCTATTTTTTTTCAGTGAGTTAATGCATATGATTAATGTGCTGGATGCATGAACAAGTGCCTAAACTATTTTCACATTTTCATATAAGAATATAAAATACCCAATTCCCTAACTAAGTAATTCCCAAACCCAAATTCCCCACACTTAGTTCATATACACGCTCACTAGTCTAAGCTAACCAAGGATTCAAATTAGGGACATTTATTGTTTTCCACTTAGAGTTAATGATGTGCTAATATAAAGAATAAATGGGGTAAAATGGATCAACACTGGGTTGCAAAGGTTAATGAAAGGGTAAGGCCATATGGGTATGTGAGCTATAGTGAAACAAGGCCTCAATCACGTAAGTGCATGCATACATCAAACAATGGAAATATAGAATCAAGCAAGACAAAGAGCACAATTTTAGAGAGAACAACACACACCAAAATAAAACATTGGTTGATAAGATGCAACCAATCAAATAGGTTCAAAATCTCACTGATTTTGTATGTTCGAGCTCTAAAACCATATTCCAAATATAAATTTCTTCAAGCAATGTTCTACAAAAATTTTTTTCAAATTAGTGAAATGCTTTAAAGCAGTGTCTTGTAAAAGAAATTATCACTTCAACCAAGTAGTACCTAAATGCAAGCAACTAACTATTCATGCAAGTTATCCTATGTAACACAAGAAAATTAAAGTACTGGTGTTGAGAGATAGAGTTGTTACCTTCGGGAGTCAGTTACCGACCTCGCCACACTTAAAGCTTGGCACGGTCTTCCATGCCATCAGTGATCCGCAAAGTGGGTCTGGGATCGCCACTTCCAATGGCTAAATGATAGGGGGACAGGGGCGCCTGCATGTCCATATCTTGATCGCTCGCCTCGCCATCAATGGAAGTAGAGTCCAAGGTGTCAGGTTCCTCCATATGTGGGTTAGAACACCCAAGGAGCTCTTTCAAGTAGTCATAGCGGCGCTTGTTTCGTCACTCCATCTGCTCAATTCTCCGACCTTGCCAGTCTACCTTCTCAATGAGCTTAAGTAACAACTGGTGGGTGGATAGTGGTGGTGCGTGTGGTGGCGATGATGGTGGAGCAGAGGATGAAGGGGCGTCGAAGGATGGGTCTTCATTCCGGCTCACACGTGGCGCTGGAGGCTTGATATATTTCCCATTCGGGACAAATTCGTCATCCCTAGGAATCATGGTCTTCACATCCCCAGCCTGAGATGACATTGATAAACCACTATTTTATGGTTTATCTTGTGCTCATTTGAGTGGTTTTTATCAAGTCCTTACCCACATATTCATATGATTCGCATGATTTTACATTCTCCTTCCTGATTTTGTGCTATGATTGAAAACATGCTTCTTTGGCCTTATATTTGCTAATATTAGTCTTCTCTTATTACCATTCGATGCCTTGATATGTGCGTTAAGTGATTTCAGAGATTACAGGGCAGGAATGACTTAGAGGATGGAAAGGAAGCATACAAAAGTGGAAGGAATACAAGAAGTTGAAGAAATTGCTAAGCTGTCCAGCCTGACCCTCTCGCACTAAAATGGTCATAACTTGAGCTACAGAGGTCCAAATGATGCGGTTCCAGTTGCGTTGGGAAGATAACGTCCGGGGCTTCAATTTGATATATAATTTTCCAGAGTGGCCGCACAGATAGGCGACGCGAACGCGTGCTCCACGCGGACGCATCGCAGTGACAAAAATCAGCGTGGCAGATTTCGCCCCCAGCGATTTCTGGGCTGTTTTTGACCCAGTTTTCGGCCCAGAAAACATAGATTAAAGGCTATAAAGCGGGGGAATGCATCCATTCATTAATACAACATTCATAATACATGATTTTAGGTTTTAGATGTAGTTTTAGAGAGAGAGGTTCGCTCCTCTCTCTTAGGATTTAGGATTAGGATTTCTCTTAATTTTAGGATTACTTCTCTTCAAGTACAGGTTCACTATTCCTTTAATTTATTTTTTATTTTTATTTATTCTATTACTTTAATTATTATTTATCTTTTCAACTTGACTTATGCTACATTCATGTTATGATTTTCTTAATTAATATAATTTGAGGTATTTCAGATTTAAGATTGTTTTATTCTATTTATGATATAAATAATTTAGATTTTTCTCCTTTGCTTTGGTGAAGTAATTGGTGACACTTGAGTTATCAAACTCAGCGGTTGATTGAGAATTGGGAATTGATGATTGATTTGGATCCCTCTAAAGCTAGTCTTTCCACAGGAGTTGACTAGGACTTGAGGAATCAAGTTAATTGGTCCAATTGACTTTCCTTTATTTAGTAAGGGTTAACTAAGTGTGAGCAGTAAACAATTCTCATCACACCTGATAAGGATAACAAGGATGAGATTTCCAGTTCTTATACCTTGCACTGGTGTTCATGATAATTAAGATTATTTTTCTTGCCATTTAAATTACTTGTTCCTTATTTCAAAAACCCAAAAACACTGTTTTCCATAACCAATAATAAATACACCTCCCTGCAATTTCTTGAGAGACGACCCGAGGTTTAAATACTTCGGTTATAAATTTTATTGGGTTTTGTTACTTGTGACAACCAAACTTTTGTACGAAAGGATTCTCTGTTGGATTAGAAACTATACTTACAACACGATTATTTCTATAAAATTTCCTTACCGATAGAAAATTCGATCGTTCAGACACTCCTGCTGGAGATACCAAGTTAGTGACCAATGCGGAAAAGGGTAAGTTGCCCACTATTTGCACTTGACCCATAGTTTGTTGGATGAGTCGTAGCAAGTTGAGAGGTTTCTCTGTGAGGATGCACCAGACAAGAACGGCCATGTCGGCAGTAGAAGTGGACTCATGAGTGCTCGAAAATATGTAGTGGAACATGATTTATGCCCACACTCAAGCCTCCATAGTAAGGTCTTGGGTGGAGATGCTCTTGGTTCTAGTCCAGTATTGCCCATAGATCCACTCGCTTTCGGGTTGGGCGATGACTCTATAGACGAGGTTCTAGTCAAACTGGAATGTCTGGTGCTCAAGCTATGCCTCTTGATAGGCATCCATCCCATCCAGACTAGGTAAAAGATCAAGTGCTTTCTGAATAGCACCTTCTGAGATAGGGACTTGCTTTTGGCACACAAAGACTGACTGAAGGGTAGGCGAATGATAGTTGGCGTAAAATTCAACTACCCAAGAGAGATTAGCTTCTCACGGCTGCCACTTTAAGAATCCCACTGTCTCCTTTCAATGTGGGACACCACAAACTCAACAAAGTGCTTTGGAAGAATGAGGAGGTGCTCATTGTGGTAGTTCCTCTCTACTAATACGGGAAACATCCGCTCACAATAGCGGTTAGTGAATTGTGTTGAGTCCTGTGCGGGTAATTTCTTCTCCGCTTCATCAACTCAGATGGTCCTCTTCACCCGCTTAGTAGGTGGCTTGACCCTTGAGGGTGGTTGTGCCTTAGCCGGTGCTCTTTTAGTTCCCTTCTTCTTTGCCGGTATCTTGTTAGAAGCCTTCTCTTTTCCTCTTCTGATGGTCATCCTGAAAAAGGAATATTAAACTTAGAAAAATAAACACCGGAAGTAGGAAAGTGCGAGTGATAATGAATGCCAAAGAGAAAGAAATTGTCTTAAATTTTGTTGAATTTTGGCGAACGGACCTGTGCTCGTGAATGATTTTGTACATAGTGACAGTAGTAATTCTGGTGGTTCTGAGGGTGTAGCTGTAGCTACTGACAACGAGGAGGAAGAGGATCTCGATATAGGGATATAGCAGGATGAGGAGATGGATGTGCCTCATGACAATCTACCGAACGGGCACGTGTAGATATAGGCTGACAACGGTAGGGGCATTCTTTTGATGACACTCCAGTCTGACATTGACTTTTGGTTAGTCTCTCACTTGTATTAGTACACCCGAGAGTTAAGAGCTATAGAGTAGTTAGGCTAGCCTGGACGCCAGCTTAGTGGCTTTTTGTACGGGCCAGGCCCTGGGAGTGTCATGTATATATTAGTTACGTAGCTTGACGAGGATGTAAACTGACTTGATCTTTTGTGAACGCTACTTGTTTTGTTATAGTGTACATGATGTATATTATCAGATGTGTTCTATGTTTCTTCATGCTTCTCTATTATTTCTATCAATTTATGCTTATTTATTTTACTTCATAGCTCGCAACGATATAAGTTAAATAGAAAAAAAAATTACTCGTAAAATTAGCAACGTTCTAACAAGGAACAGGCTCATATATTAAGTAATAGTTAATAGTTAGGAAGAACAAGTTGGTAACACTTGACTTCTTATATAACCATAGCATACCGGGAGTTGGGTCGTTACACTAGTGCTGCTTATAATGCCATTATGTTCTTTGAATTTGTCTTTATTTTGTATTTAATGGGAAATATTTTGAAAGTTAGTTATGATGTTTGTCAAGCTTTGCAACAAAAAAATCAAGACATATTGAATGCTTTATCTCTGGTTTTTACTACTAAGACATTAATCCAAAGAATGAAAGAATAGGGTTGGAAAGTTTTTGATGAGCGGATATTTTATACGCTTTTTGGCATCACTTTCATATAGTTTTTAGTAGTTTTTGTATAGTTTTTATTAAGTTTTTATAGGTTTTAGTGTTAAATTCAAATTTTTGGATTCTAATATAATTTTTTGTGTTTTTGTACAATTTCAGGTATTTTCTGGCTGAAATTGAGGAGGTGGAGCAGAAGTCTGATTTAAAGACAGAGGAAGCACTGCAGATGCTGTCTGGATCTGACCTATCTGCATTTGAAAAAGCTTTTCTGGAGCTAAAAAGGTCCAAATGGAGCGCTCTCATTGGCTATGGAAAGATGACTTTCAGAGCTTTCCAACAATATATAATAGTCCATACTTTGCTTCGAATTAAAAGGCCCAAAACTGGCGTCTAACGCCAGCTTTCTGCCCCTTCCAGGCGTCCAGCGCCCAAAGAGCAGAGACCAATGTACAAACGCCCAAAGAGGACCCCCTATTGGTGTCCCATGCCCAAGAGACCTCATGACACATGAATCTCATCAAAGCTCAACCCAAACATTCACCAAGTGGGCCCTAGAAGTGAATTTTAGCACTAAATAGACTGTTTTACCCTTACTAGTCATCTGTTTAGTATTTAAGGAATTAAATTTATGTTATTCAAAACCTTTAATCACCATATTCGCATACCATACACATTTTACATTGTTGTTTTACTTCAGTGTGAGTTTCTAAACCTCCTAGCTTGAGGGGAAGAGCCCTGCTAAGTCCTATGAATTAATAAAAGTATTACTGTTTTTCTTCGATCTGTGTTTGATTAATTCTAAGATGTATATTCGTACTTAATCGTGGTGAATAGGATGATCTGACAAATTTGCTCTGTTCATCACATTAAGATGAACGTGCCTGAAAAATACCCCCGTCTATTTGGGTTCAGAATGCATCTTTCACCGGATAAGGACGAACCAACAACTTGAATATACGTCTCTCAGACGACTAATCCACGACTTCGTTGGGGACTTCTCAAGACACCAGTTCAGCCGATTTCGGAGAGATTAGGGTCTCTATGGTAGATGCTAGAACCCAATGATGCAGCATTCTCTGATCCGGGAGATCCGACCTTGTCTGTGGCGTTTTGAGTAGGATCATTAAGGAGAATGGACTATACGCGCTTCACCTCAAGCAGAGATGGATCCACACTAATCCTGGTAGGTTTAGATCCAGAGAAGCATTGACGACCTCTCAATAAAGGCGCCAATCACATACAGCCTTCCATTGAAGAGATCACTCACAAGCAAAGAAGACAGTAATACCAAAGTTAATTCAGAAAGACAATGCAACTCCAATCCTTAACTATATTCCTATCCTTTATTACAATTCGGTATTCCTTTCACAATCAACAACCTTCTGATCTACCCGACTAAGACTTGCAAGATAACCATAGATTGCTTCAAACCACAATCCTCGTGGGATCGACCCTGACTCGCTCAGGTTTTACTTGGACGACCAAATGCACTTGCTGGTACAACAGTACGAAAGTGTTGGGATTCGTACTACCAGTTTTTATAAAAGAAGTTATATTATTTTGTAAGAATAATGAAGTTGAAGTTCCTAATATGAATGCATTGCATATTTTTAGAAGAGGTCGAACTCGTAAAATTATTGACCAGATTTCAGTGGATCATCATTATTGTGTTAATTTATTTCTTGCTACAATTGACACACAATTGCAAGAGCTTAGTGGAAGATTCAATGATAATATGATAGAAATGCTTACTTTAAGTTTAACTTTAGATCTTTGAGTTAATTATAAGTTCTTCAATGTCGACAAAGTATGTGAATTAGTAGAACGGTTTTATCCAGGTGATTTCAATGACCACAAAAAATTTCACATCTGAATGCAAGCTCAACATTATGAATTTGATGTTCCTACTCATGCTAAATTGAGAAATTTGTGCATAATCTTTGAGTTATATCAAGGGTTAATGAAGACAGGAAAATCCTTAATATATCCTTTGATTAACTGTTTGATTCGTTTAGTATTAACTCTTTCTGTTTCAACTGTTACAACCGAAAAATCTTTTTCAATTATGAATGTTGTGAAGAATAAACTCAGAAACAAAATGAAAAATAAACTTCTTGCTAATTGTCTTCTGATTTACATTGAGAAAAATATTGCCGAAAAATTTAATACAAATGCTATTATCGATGAATTTTATGATATAAAAAATCGTTATATACCACTTAATCGTACAAAAAATCAGCCAATGAGTAATAGCTCAAATGGCATAGTCTCTTCATACTTAATTAAGAGGTTGCGGGTTCGAGTCTCATATCTTTGGTAAAAAAAAAAAAAATCGTACAAAAAATCATAAATAAAAAATACATATTTTTTATAATGTATTTTAAATTATATAATCTTTTATATAGACCTTATCTTATATTATGTATATTTTTTGCCCCATATTAATTTTTTTCGATCCGCCCCTGGGAGAAAAGACACTTGCCACAATGTTTGGATTGGTAGCCCCCGTAAATTGTGTTTTCCTCTTATGTATTCTTGTATAAGCTCTTATTATATCATTTCTAAGCATTGAGGATGAATAAGCCATGCATCTTACATTATTATTGGTGTCGAAGATTGTTGTTTGAATTAAGAGTTTTTATTTTTTTTTGTCCTTTCTTACACACAGAAAAAGTAAATAAGTAAATGACAATCACAAAGCAAAAATAAATTTACAGGACAAATAACAATACAAATTAAAATTTGATGAGAAAGTTGTAGAATTGCACGTTTTTGTGAGTTGTGACTAATTGATGGTTGATGAATTTCTTCATGGTGCTCTGTTATTTTGGACCCTTGTATGTATAGTATATATAAGACTTTCGTGTTTAATTTTGTGATTCTTATAATTATCTCCAAACAATATGCTCCATTAATGTTCTTAATATGAAAGAAATATGGCATTATACCAGAGCACATCTTTCCACATTAATTTTATTTACTATTTATTATCTTTATTGAGCTGATTTTGTTTTTTTCCGATTAACTAATTTGAAAAATCTGAGACACCCATATTTTGAACAAAATAAGATGTTTACAACCGTTCTTCTGTGTTTACCATGCTTTGGAAACACAACGTTCTAATTCAAAAAAAGTCAAATCCAAATATGGATTCCCTTACTCCAATGATGTTTGGATTGCTAGCAATACCCTTGCACCGGTGGGAGTGGTATGTTGTTATTGGAGGGTTACCTTTTTTGGTCATGGCCCATGGTCAACAAGCAAATGCGGGTCGAAGGTTGAAAGCACAAATCAACTCCACCGATGAATTTATTGGGCCCTTTTGATTAATATGCTTTTTTTTTGGGACTAAGAGTAATATGCTTTATTTGACTCTCAAATTATCTTTGGGCTATTTGGTTAACTCGGACGAATTATTTTTTTTTTTTCACAACAAATGATGTCAGATATCATGGAATGCATGCAGAAAATATGGAAAATTATAGTATACAGATCAACATGTATACAGATATTCCCTTATTCCTTCTGCCTAGCTTCTGCGTGAATGCCTGAGGGACACGTGTCTAAGGTGTGGAGCTATAGGGAGGCGGTGGGACAGGCTTGTTTTAGGCGCGCTCGTCATGCCTCATGGCTGGCTTGCAACTCTCGTAACGGCGCTGTGCAAACGTATCAATTGATTGGGCTGGACTTTGTGTTACCAAAAAATAAGCTTCCTGTTGCGGTTTTTTGTTATTCTTTTATCCAAGGAGTTTAAAAAATGAAAAAGAGAAAGGGTCCAAAAGGGAAACTCCTATGGAATGAAACTGATGCACCCCAATCCAAAAAAAAAAATAAATAAATAAACTGATGCACCCATGGGGTTATGATATGGTTACTAGATTTTTTTAAAAATAAAATAAAAATTAATTATTTTTCGAAACCCTATTTTTGAACTTTAATTTCGTAAATACGTTTTTTTTTTATAGATTTCGCCTAATCTCCCAGCGAATTCCACTTCAAATTTAAAAAAAAATGGCTAACGCAAATTTTTAAGTTTCACAGTGGACAATGGCAACCGTTATCATCTCCAGAATCCATAGAAATACATAATGAAACATAGTAATAAGTCATTTTTATAGGAAAAATAATAATTTTTTTATTAATAATAAAAAAAATCCTTGATAAATATGGCTTATTCCCATTTTTGGAGACTATGAAAATACTTGTCATTGTCGCCAGCAATGTTGAAGAAGTCATGCTTGTTGTCCGTGTATATTTTGTGTATCTGTATGTATTATTGGATACGATGATACTGGCTTAGAAATTAGAGTTTTCGTAAATTTTGGAAAGAATTGAAGTGGAGTTCGCCAAGGTTAGGTGAATTCGCCCTAAATACTACAGAAAATCTGATTTGGGAAATTAAAGATGAAAAATGGGGTTTTAGAAAATAATAAGTTTTTTTTTATTTTATTTTAAAAATCCTATAGTTACTACATGGAGCTCATAGTTATTAGAACTAAACCGGTGATCGAATCGGTTAGGTTATTGGGTCACTGGATCGGATCATTGGTTGAACCAGTAAGTTATTGGTTGAACAGATTGACTCGGTCCTTCGTAAAGAAAAAAATAGTAAAAAATTTAAAATTAAAATTTAAAATACATATTTTAACTAACATTTTAAGAATATCAAGCTATTTTAAAACAATATGGAACAAGAACAATTAATATTTTATTATTTTTACTCTATCATAAATATATTTATTTTGGTTTTTATATTAAAATAACTATTATTTTTAAATTTTTAATAATTTATTAATCAATTTATGTATTATACTATTATACTACAAGTATTAATTGAAAAATAATATTAATAGATATTATATAATTAAGAAAAAAAATACGTGAATTTATAATTATTGTTAAATAAAAATATAATTAATTTAAGAATGAATGAGTTTATAACTAAAATTAAAATAAATTAAATAAAAATAAATTATTTGAGAGATATATATATAAATGGACCTGCTATATATAAAGAGCATATGGCAGTTCCATTTATGAGGGTAAGGGTTGGAATCCTGCCTCTAGCATTTTGAACAAATTTTTAATTTCAAGCGGATTGGTCATACCGGTTTTCACCGGGCATTATTGATTTTTGAGCGGTTAACTCCGGATTTAACTATTTCGAATTAGTTCTCTGTCTTATACGGTCTAAATATCAAACCGGATCAGTATAATTTCAGCTTTACCGATTTTTTGATCGAACCCGCTAGTCCAGGCCGGTTTTAATAACACTGGTGGAGCTACCTTTGTTTGTTTTGAGTGGAAAGGTGAGGTGATTTTTGTGTGGGTAATTCACCCGTATAAACCCAAGAAAGTTTAAAATGACATAAATTCCCACAAAGCAAAAACGTAAGTTGGAGGTCTCGTTCAATAATTCTATGTAAATTGAATTTAATGAATTTGAGTTAGAATTTTTAGTAGCAAATCAAATGTAATTGATTCGAATGAATGTAGTTCGATTTCTTCGTACAATGCAAAAATAGGTTGAAAAAAATATTCCTTTCATTAACAAAGCTCACCGTCTTTAGCACATGATCTTCGCGAGGTTAAAAAACAGAAAATTAAGAACCTAAAACCACCATAAGTTCAACAAGGTTCCCGGCAAAATCGTAGACAACAGGGTAAAAAGCCCTTTTTAGAATTTAGCGGCAGGAATTAAAATACAAAAAAAAAATTCAGCGGGTCTTATATTATAAAAAACACATGAAGATCTAATTATTAATCATCTACAACCTTCTTTCCATAATATACTTCTGGCATGTCCAATATGAAAAAAAAAATTTAAATTACATGTCCATGTCTCTAGTGTCTGTGAAGGTGTCCATGCTTAATAGGGTGGTACAACTCCTTAGTTTCACAACAGCTCACTCTTTTTGACGCAAAGGGGATCTTATAGTATATACAAGGGATAGAAGGTCATTCCCAATAAATGGAAGAGGCAACAAAATAAAGGAAGCTGTTCATCAAACAAACGCTATAAAGAAACCTTTTAAGAAGTAAATTTAACTGATAGCATATAAAACAATCAAAAAGATAAATAATCAAGAATATGTTAACAGCCTCTAAATTAGCCAAGACTCCATAATAAACTAGTCATTTTTTATGTCTCACATATTATTGTCGCAGTTCTAGATCCTTTAAAGTGTTCCATGAATGTTGCTACTCCTTAAAATCCTGTGAAATCATCACAAACACAATCATGGTACTGTGAATAACCTTTTTTTTTTCATTATTTTTACTTTCCACTTTTTAAAGATTCAAACATATCAACTACTCACAGACATTTCATCGACTTAGTACTAAGTTCGGGGAAACTTGAAATTTCAGATCCACTCAAATCACTTGATCCCCTGCAAATCAAAATAATTAGAACCAGAGATACTTAATTAAGCACATAAAGTTGTCACAATGAAACTATATTTTGTTCTATACACATAAAACATATCATGCTTACCAGTCACTTAAGTTGCTCAATTTTGAAATACCAGAAGGAATCGGCCCACTTAGTCCACTTCCTGTAATTTTTCTATATGAGAAATAAAAACAAAACAAACTATTATTAAATGTAGCATCACATGGATATATTGCAATTCAAGGATAATAGAAAATTTATTCAAAAAATTGAGAATTTAAAGGGTTCACACAATATTTTGAGACTTCTCCAGCTCTCAATAAAATCAGGAATCTTTCCACAGAAGTGATTATCGCCAGGTAAACTGCATAATTTAAGGGAAAAAAAAACCAACAATGTTGTTCCACTTTGCCATTACCGATTATTTATTATAAAAAGAAAAGGGAAGCTTACATATACTGTAAGTAACTGAGGTTGGCAACTGTTGCAGGTAGCTCTCCTGTGAAATTGTTGGAGGAAAGTACCCTACATATATATATACAATAATGCCACAAATTAAAATATAAATAATTACCTTTCCATACAAACATAATCCGAACATAATCTAAATTCAGCAAGACATTACCCAAAAACAAAACTTAAAAATGTGAGTAAATACTCTTTCCGGCCCCTGTCCATTTTGAAAATTGACTACACGCTCCCTAACCTTTATAAGTTACCATATCGGCCCTTATCCATATACTCCGTGATACCAATTAGCCCTTGAGTTGCTTTCTCCGTTCAAAGCCGACAGAAAACGCTGAGGTGTAACGGCCAGCCTGTGACGTGGCATTGGATCATCAAACGTGGAATGCTCTGTGGACATGTGGACAAATAAGCCCCTGTACACTCATCAAAGCGACGTCGTTTTAAAAAGAAGGCCTTTGGCTCGTTTAGGGTAAAATTTCATTCTCCCAATTTCTGAACCCTAACACTAATGCCTGAAGCATGAGCGATCCAGAGCAATTTTCAACCTCTAACACACGCCGTGTCTGGAGGAAGAATATGGTGGGTTCGAGTAGCAATGCAAGTGAGGGTAAGAAGGCCAAGTTCCAACACCCTAAATGCAAGTGTGGCACCTATGCAGTCAGGCAACAGTCTAGGACAGCCAAGAACCCAGACAGAATCTTCCTGGGTTGTTCCTACTATGGCGTAAGTGTGCATCCATCTTCAGTTTATGTAATCAACTTCATATGTTGTTTAACAAGTTGTATTCACTGTAATGACGATTGTAGATGGAGCAACGTCACTGCAACTTTTTTGTTTGGCTGGACGAACTGATTGCTAAACGTTTTGGGCATGAAGATGACAATGATGTTCAAGGAAGAATGATGATGCTGGAGAATAGATTGGAGCAACTGGAAGTCAAGATTGAGGATGAATACGAAGCTTTAAGATCAGATAGCGACACTAACCTTAGTAGCGCCGTCAGTTCCTCCGTCTGCAGCGCCGTCAGTTCCTCCGTCTACAGCACCGTCAACACCTCCCTGTTGGAAGTCTCTGTCAGCTTGCTTGGAGGAAAACGTTTCGTTCTCTTAGAATTTCTTCGTAATTTTGAGGAGAGAACGAGGGTGATGTATGGTAATTGAGGTGTGCACAAGGGAGAGAATGGGATTTCACCCCAAACGAGCAAAAGGATGCCAAGCAAAACGACGTCGCTTTGCTGAGTGTGCAGGGGCTTATTTGTCCACATGCCCACAGAGCATTCCACGTTTGATGATCCAACGCCACGTCACAGGCTGGTCGTTACACCTCAGCGTTTTCCGTCGACTTTGAACGGAGAAAGCAACTCAAGGGCTAATTGGTATCACGGAGTATATGGATAAGGGCCGATATGGTAATTTATAAAGGTTAGGGGGTGTGTAGTCAATTTTCAAAATGGACAGGGCCGGAAAGGATATTTACTCTAAAAATGTGGAGTTAACCAAACCACCAACAAATACTCGCTGATCTTGTTTTCTACTTAGCCCCGTTAGTTTAATTCATCTATTTCTTCGTACACAGCAAACATAGGTTGAAGAAAATATTCCTTTCCTTAACAAAGCTCACCAACTTTAGCGCATCATCTTCGTGAAGTTAAAAAACAAAAAAAATTAAGAACCTACAAACCACCATAAATTCAACAAGGTTTCCAGCCAAATGGTACACAAAACGGTTAAGAACCCCTTTTAGAATTTCGCAGCAGTAATTGAAAAACAAAAAACATCAGCGGGTTTTACAGTATAAAAAACACATGAACATCTAATTATAAATTACTTACAATCTTCTTCTCATGATATAGTTGTAGCATGTCCCTACGAAACAAAAAATTTAAATTACTATGTCCATGCCTCTAGTGTCTGTGAACGTGCCTATACTTAATAAGCTGCTACGAGTCCTCAATTTCACAACAACTCCGACAGTTAGACGCAAAGGGGGAAAGCACATGTTTTCTTTGTCATTCCTACCATGCTAGTAGTACCCATAGCAACAACAATTTTCCAAACTTACAATATATTGAACTTCCTAATTTTCATCTAAATTATATGTCTAAATTATCTACCAATTTATTCATATAGGAGTTTGTGGAAGAAGAAGGATGATCTAATGTGACTTAGTCTTTAACCAACTACCCAAGCTCCAACCTACTAAAACCATGGATTCCTAAGCCTATATCCACAACATTAGCAGCATTTCAAATTTCCACCTTGAAGCCAATCCTAGTAACTAAAAATTCAAAGTAATCATTTCAAATGCAACACACATACTCGACCTAACCTGATCACGTTTCGATGCCAACACTCAAAGCTGATCATTCAGTGGGCCGAGCAACTGTTACGTTCGACTGCCAAGCACGGTGGAGGACCAGCAACAGGATTGACTGCGCAACTGGCGCACCGGACCAACACGACTTCCGTGAGCACTACGGATCTCTGGGTATGAGGCATAACCTGGAGATTGGCGTCCGTGGATAACTCGTTGAACAGGAGGGAGCACCCGGAACAGATGCAGTAGCCAATCGCCGAGCACAGAGAGAGTTACGAGACTTGCGGTGGCGTTCTTCGTTAACGGTGATAGGGTTTCCTTTGATGGGAGGAGAAGACTGACCGAGAGAACCCACTTCTTGGATTATACCCACTCTTTTTTGGGAACAAACCAAAAGGCCCAACAAAGGCACCAACGGAACCCTTAACAGCAAAATCCCGTTCTCACTCACGCTATCCAGCCGGCTCACCCAAACCTCTAATGAGCCTCGCCAGCTTCCTCACACCTACCTGCTTTCAGCCAAAGAGAAACGCCACGCGTTCACAAAAAATGCAATAAAAACAAAAATTTGTAAATCTGTACAAAAATACGTCTGTATACTAGATGGACCCAGAAAATATATGTGTGTTACTTTTGTCTGAGAGACTGGACTACCTCTAATTTTAAATAATTATATCTCAAATTTATATGCCTGTCTATCTACAGTGTACACACACTTTTTTTTTTTTGGTAAGGACAGTCTACACACACTTTTGTTATAAAGTTGCAAGGCAACTCTGGGCTTTGTTCCACTGGTAGGGGTTTTTTTTTTTGTGTATGCAAGAAGCATAGGATTTTAGTTGACAAAAAAAGAAAAGAATTAAATCCAAATATATATTCTATTTCTCCAACTAAATTACCGAATTTGACTTAGTTATTTGGAATATATTTGACTAGATTATTTAACTAATAAACACATGTACTCAGAGAAAAGAAAATAATTGAGAGACAACTTGATAAGTATAGAGGTCTCCAAGTAAAATAATTGTATCTTCTAAAGTTAGTCTGATGCTTTGGAATATGAACTTAAATCAGATTTCTTTTTGTATTATCTATATACGGAGATATTAGCAAATTTAAATTATAACAAATGCAATTACAAGTTGAGTAAAATATAGATATATAGAGAGAGTAGTTAAACCTTTTAAGTTTTGCTAACTGATTCTTCTGGCAATGAAATCATGACATATAAGATCTCATGTAGAATCATTTAAATAGTCATGCTCAACAGAACCATCAAAAGTGACAAGATGCAAAGAGAAAAATGATTACCAAAAAGGATGAAACTTGAGGGTTGCAAATAAGAGAGAGAGAGAGAGATAGAGAGAAGGGACCTACATTTTCATAAAAAATCTCACCATGATTTTGCACTAACCAATCATGGGGATTGCCTATTACAATAACATCTTCACTTGCAAAAATCATTACAGAGTGAAAGTGCCACCACCATCATCATCAAAAGACAAGGGGCACTAATATCCTATCAAATTAAACTCCTACTAATAACACATTACAAATTTTTTTTTTCATTTTTCTACAATGAGAATAATTACTTTCATACCAGATTCCAGAGTCATTCTTCACAGCTATAAATAGCTAACTCAAGCTAGTATGATTGCAATTTTGACTCAAGCTACTATTTTTTCCTTTTAATTCTTGTTATGAGGATGTTATATTGCAGGTGTTGGATTTGGACTTATCAAGAATTGACCACATAACTTGAACATCTTCATAGCCACAAGCCATGACTTCACCGTGCAGATCCATCACAACACGGTTCTCTTGTTCTGCAACAATCACATAAAATAAAATCAACTATATGAACACTTGAACCGTGATAATTAATAATGGCAACAAATAATAATATATGTATTACATGATTTCAATTTCACTACACAAACCTGTTTGAGACTTCTTATTATGATGGTGGTCCCTCGGTGGTTGCTGGTTAAAGAAAGTGCGAGCTTTTTTGAATGGGGTTGTGATGGTTTTCTTCCAAGACGCCATATTTGGATATTGAGCCTTTAACTCTAGTTTGATGTAATAATAAATGAAGAAGCCTTTGATGAACCAAGTTGATGCCTTATTGAGCCTCCTTAGCTTGCTAATAACTACTCTATATTCTAGGTCTTATATACTTCAATGAAGAGGATTATTATGTGTATGTATTTTTGGAATTAAATAAAAGATTATTGAAAAATTGGAAGGCAAAGGTGAGGGGATTTAAAGAAATTGAAGGGCAAGATCCGTGAGATGAGGCTATAGATGGAAGGAATATCACTACTTTTTTTTTTTTTATAAAAAATTTAATTTGAGTTTTCCATTATCTTATAAAAGAAAAGGTTCGCCCCACTGCACCAAAGCACATGCTGCACGCTCCCTTAGAGACCCTCCTTACACGTGAATTCTTTAAAACTCTTGAATTATTAATGTTATTAATTTATTATTTTTTGTATTTTTTGTTGTTAGAACTTAGAAATAGAAATGTAGAATAGACTTAACAAAAGTCACCCCAAAAAAAAAAAAAAAGGCCTGCTACACATACAAGCAAAAAGGCCCTACAAGTCATATAAGTTCTCAACCCACAATCTTTGCACACGCGCACTGAATTACATTGAATGGAGTGTCATTTACACGCGCTTCACTCAAACGGTTGCACTTCGCGTAAACCGCTCCTTAATGGCGCACTCTTCCACTTCTCCAAGCCATTCGAAGAAAACACAACCGTTTCATTTTCGAGCAACATTCGAAACTGAAGATATAGAACTCGTCGCGAAGATTGGAACATTCCATCAACACAACATAGAACTCTCGATCAAGAATCTCCAAAAAAAACAAAGTTATAATACTCAAGGTATGTTACGTTACTATTTTAGTCATCCTGTATATTTTCCACATTTCGAAATCGAAGAACTAGGTTTTACTGTTCTTCTACGTTGTTGTACGTTTTACTGTTCTTCTTGTTCTACATCTCATTTTACAGTTTATAATGTTCTACTTGTTCTAGGTTTTACTGTTATTCTTGGTTTTATGTTACACTGTTCTTCTTAGTTCTTCTAGGTGTTACTGTTCTTATTGTTCTAGTTCTTCTGGTAACTGATTTTTGGGGGTATATTCTGTAGTTTGGTGGGTGTATATGGAGTAATTTGTTGGGTGTATATGGCATAATTTGTTGGGTGTATATTTCTGAACTGATATACTGTAATAGTCAGCAGTTGCAACTGTTCTTATATTTGCTTGTCCATGGGTGTATATTGCTTGACCTTGTAATGTTGCTTGATCTTGTATATTAATGCATGTTTGAGTGATATTTGACTGATATATATGGGTGTATCTGAATCATATCTATGGGTGTATCTTACTGATATCTATGGGTGTATCTGACTCATATCTATGGGTGTATTTTTCATTTCAGAAAAAATGGCAGTGAGAAACCAAGCTGAAAAAAATATAAGAACAAATATATGTTTTAGATGAAATCAGTTTTATATAATAGGAATATATCTGACAATAATTTTGTTTTGTTTACAGCAAACCAAAGACCTTAAGTGTACAACACATTTGTTAAGTGAGAAATTCAGAAACATGAGTGAGGAGAAGAAAACGATTGTTAGGGATTTGGGATTCGGTGGCTTGATGCACATCCCGCCACTAAGGGTGCATCACCAACTATTAAGGGAGTTGGCTAACAACATCAAATTAGGGGAGAACAGATTGGAAACCGGCTACGGTTCTTTTAAAATAAGACCAAAAACAATAGGTGATGCGCTTGGCATCAACACATCAAGTAACTCGCTAAAAATTATAGGTGTATATTAACTGATACTTGGGTGTATTTAAATTAATGCTTGGGTGTATTTGAACTGATTTTCATACTATGTTGTTTTCCTTTTTGTAGGAGATCTATTTCCTCAGAAAGTCAATTATAAGGATCTTTCTGAGGATGATAAAGAAATTTTTAGAAGATTCCAGGGTAAGACCCTAAAAAATCTTACAGATGAGATGATGGATATTGGCGTTAGTAACGAACAGGATCGCCTAATGTTCAAGAGAATTTTCATTCTCTATATACAGATGGCGTTTCTTTTACCAACGACAATAAACAAAATCTCATCTGTGCACCTGGCCCCAATTTTTGAGATGGACATCATAACAGAGCGAAATTGGGGAGGGCATGTTTTGAGTTTTATCATCAAGGGCATAAGCGATTATAAGGAGAAAAAAAAAAGGCAATTGATGGCTGCCTCTTTGCCCTGATGATAATTTACTTTCATCTTTCTAAAAATAAAGACAAAAAGAGGGCAGAAAGACCTCCAAAATCCTGGATTGCCAAGTAGAGTAAGGAGCAGTTGGTCGAAAGAATGAGGGCAGAAATAGAGGAAAATATGGTAAGTGAACATAATATGTTGGGTGTATTTTATTTACCTGAATGCTGCTAACTAAAATTTCTAATGTTTAAGGGGATTGTAAAGATGGCAGAAACAAGAGAAAAAATGAAAAAAATAGAGAAAAAAGAAAAAAATAAGAAATAAAAAAATAAAAAAGGAAGGCAAGTTCAACATCGTCTTCGGAGACAGAAACAACTGATAGTGACAATTCTACCTCTGAGTCTGAGACTCAAGAAGACTCAGTGGATTCACCAAGAAAAGAACCCAGCAAAAAAGGAAAAAAGTAAGTACCATATTTAGGTGTATTTTTTTTATAAAGTTGGGTGTATTTTCTTTATCAAGTTGGGTGTATTTTCTTTATCCAGTTGTGTGTATTTTATTTATTAAGTTGGGTGTATTTTGTTTATTATGTTGGGTGTATCTTGTGCATTTATTTGGGTGTATTTTATCCCTTTTAGTGTGTTTTTAAATAATGATTGTTTGCCTTCCAGAATGGAGTCCAAAAAAAGAAAGAAGAATCAGGAGGATTCTGATTCAGAATCCGAATCAACTGATGAGTAATGTTCTGAAATTATTACTCATTTTCTTTGAGTTTATTATCAAGATTTCATGTATTAACAGAGTGTCTCTTGTTAACTTATAGAAGCGAACAATCATCACCAGTGAAGAAGCAAAAAACAAAGAAAAAGACACAGAGAACACCAAAAAAGTAAACACTTCTTTGGATAGTATTTTGTGATAAAATTAATTTTTTATTTCTGATTCATACTTGTTTTTTTCACCCAGGACACAATCTAAAAAGAAAAAGGTTGTTGTTGAGGATTCATCTCCTGAGCAACCTCAATCCTATCATGGGTACAGTACTTTGTAAACTATATTACCGTCTATCATCAAGATTATATTTGTTAACATGTTCTTTTATGAATGCACTGTCAGATCTGAAATAGGAAGTGAAGATCTAGATGAATTGTTAAGGAAAAATAATAAAAATTCTGCTGCACAGGGGTATGTCTTGTTGGGGTGTATATTTCAGATTTTAGCGTGTTTTCTTTGCTAATAATTGTTTCTTGTTTTGCAGGGAAAAGGAAGCTGACCTGCGATCGACGAAAGGTCACTATGTCTCATCTAAAACGTAAGAAGCTTTATTTGATAAAATCTTGTTATCATTATTTAACCGTATGATATTTTGTCTGAATAACATGAACTCTGTTTAGAATACCGGATGTAAACTTGGGAAGTGATGATCCTTCCTCTCAAAGACACACAGAACAAAGTAGCGTAAACAAACCAGCAGAGAGCATGTAATTTCTCTTTCAAATAACCGTTACTTTTGTTCTTTTATTACCTTCTACTTCTAATTCTGTATATATTTTTTTTAGAAAAAAAATCCCTTTATTGTTTTATTCGAGAAAAAAAGGGAGAAAAAAAAAAGCAAAAACTGCAAGTATGTAAGTTCTCAAAAAACAAAGCATGTATTTATTTTGAACTGTTCGGGTGTATTTTTGACTTTATTAGGTGTATTTTAGGTTGAGTCTGGTTGAAGAGTCAGCCAGTGAGCCGGCTGATTCGAATATGATGGTTGTGAGGGAAAAGACACCGTCCGAAAGGCTTGCAATGTGAGTTTTTCAAGAATATTTCAACCTTATAACCTTTTTATTTTCAAAGGCATTGTTAACCTTTTATTTTTCTTCTTATTTAGAGTTCCGATTCAAGTTTGTCTACTACTGTCCCAAACAACCACTGTGCCAAAATTTGAAGAAACACCTGAGACAGAATATGAACCAACCCCTCTGCTACAAATTGAAGGAACTACAAAAACGTAAGAAATAGTATTGGGTGTATATTTGTTTACACTTTGGGTGTATATTGGGTTACAGTTTGGGTGTATATTGCCCCTGAATAATTTTTTTACGTCATGATTAATTTTATGTGCCGTGCAGCACTCCTAAAACCCCCCCCAACAACTTGAAGAAAGCACACCCACGCTTCCCTCCAGCTCCATCTAAAATGTAAGTTCATCAAAGTAAAATCAATGTTTTGGTTATCATCCGTATATTCTTATTCTTATAATATGTTATACATGATCACACAGTAATCCAGCCCCAGAAGATGCTGCTGGCTGATGATGATGGCACGGACAGCATCGTATGTTCCTAAAACGGATCCGATGCCATCATTCAGCCTTGGCTTCACTGATTCCAGCCAAGAAGAAACAACAATGCAGGAGGGAGCGTCAACGCAAGATGAACACAGGGCAAAAACTCCAGAAACCCCAAAACTGCTAGAACAATTAGAGGATCTGGTACATAAAATTGCAAGTGGTGGGGTGACAAAAAAAAAGTCCGCAGATTCCAAAGGAGAGTGGGGTAGAGAGTTTCGAGAAGTTTGAAACTCCTGTCAGGCTGAATTTAAATACTACTGACATGAAACAGACATGCTACCACTGGGCTATACGAGTGAAGACCTACGCAAATGGGCTAACTGATGAATTTGACAACGTCTGCAGACTCCAAGCCCAAGATAGATACACTCTGTCAAAACTCCACCTTGCATCACTCACGCCTAAAATGCATATAGAAGCTGAGGTAATATTACAACAACATTAATGTTTTTATCACCAAAATTAACTACAATCCTGATTGATGTAAAATTGATTTCGGCATCTTTTTCTAGATTGTCTTTGCCATGTGCTTCATCGTAAACCAACAAAATATTCAAAGGTTTCAAGAAGAAGTATACTGTCTCCCCCCTGATATTGTGGTAAGGGTTACTTCAACGAATTTTGGGTGTATTTTCTACATTCCTTAGGATGTATTTTTTTTCTTACATTGGGTGTATTCTGTTTATTCATTTGGGTGTATTTTCTGTGTTCAATTGGGTGTCAGTTGTTTATTCATTTGGTTGTTCTCAATTTTTGCAGAACATGGCCCTTGCAAATCATCCACAGGGGGTATTCTTACAGCCTAAAAACAATAAGCCATTCAGCATGGAAGACTACCCAATGTTCATATCCTTCTTGGACCTTCAAAAATTAAAATCACATCGTTATGTAAGTTTTCATTTCTAAAACTACATATTACCATTTTTTACTTATGTGCCAAATAAACTAAAACAGTGTTTAATCTGAACATATTTCAGATATTTGCACCTGTTTGCCATTCACATCATTGGTGGTTATGGTTGGTTGATACAACAAAGAGAAAATTTTATATAGTCGACCCATTACACAACAAATCTCCTTCCGATGCGAGAACTGTGCTGAATACATTTGTTGTAAGTTAGTTCTGTGTTCTGTTATATATATATATATATATATATATATATATATATATATATATATATAGTTGGGTGTATTTCTGTTTAATATAAGGTGTAACTATTAACTCCTTTGGGTGTATCCTTTTATTGAAATTATTCATGTATTACTGATTTGTTTTGTGTTTTAAGGGATACGTAATTTCACGAATTAAAGTATATGCTGGGGGGGGCACCTCTGAAATCAAAGGACAAGGACAGAGAAATTGTAGCACCATACCTTCACATCTTAGGCCAAAAGACAAGGTATAAATCTTTCACTCTGAAAATTAAACTTTCCTATATGTAATTTGTAATTTATTTTTTTGTTTTCAGCTATGACTGTGCTCTCTACGTAATGAAGTGGCTTGAGATATTTGAGCCCGCAAACATTAAGAGGCGGAAGTATGAGTGGGACAATTGGACCCAGGTAAATATGTTTAAAACTAAATAACTCTTTATTACATTACTCAATTAACATGGTTGATTAAACAGAATATTCTTTTTTACTGTAGGACGAGGTGGACCACTTTAGAGTAGAATATGCTTCCCGGATTCTATTTCATGACATGAATCTAGACAAAGATGAAGCCATTAGGGAAAGTAATACAATCAGACTCTCCAAGCCATCCTCGTTGTTATTGAGTCCATATTGTCAGATAGATTCTCAGGATGTTGACACTGCTTAATGTAAATGTTATATAGTCTTGTAACAAATGGAAGACATATTGTAAATATTTGACAATTATAATGCAGTTTATTGTGAAATTTCTTTCAATAATTAAACTCTGTCTACTGTATTCAAAATGTATGAATTACAGGTACTATAATATGAAGGAAAACATCAATTCAGATATACACCCATAACCTGCCATTTTTTACACCCAAAGAAAGTTGAATATACATCCTGAAATCTATCCCCCATGATGCTTTATCCCTAAAACCCTGAACCCTAAACACTTAAAACCTAAACCCTTACCCCCTAACCCGTAAACCCTAAACCCTAATACCTAAAACCCTTAAACCGTTGTAAAAAAAACAAAGAGTATTTTATAACATAAAAACAAGATTCTGAAGTATATATATGTATCTATATGTAAAATGTGAATCACAAGAAAATTCACAAAAATACACCCAAAAGAACAGCGCTTTTACACCCATATTCTGTAACTATACACCCAAAGAGTTATCCCCTGCTGCTGGTACCCTGAACTGATAATTCATAACATGTCCTTGATATTGGCTGGAATTTGAATGCACCACTGATGCAGCATCAAACATGTTTATCTGAATATAACAAACTCACATATTACCTAAACTATTAACGAGAAAAATAAACTCAATCACCACAAATTTAAAGAACATCACTTTTACCTCGCTTACACCTTTCGTTTTCTTCTTCTGTGGCATTTGCAATCTGTTTGTCCAACTTTTAACCTAGCTTATTTTTTGGACGTCCTCTTGTTCGAATCCTTGAAGGGCTTTGAAGCTCGTTAACGGATTCCAAGTTGGCGTCTTCGTGAGATAAAGAAGATGTCTCCTTCCTTTTGGCTTTCAATGATTCCATCTCAGCCATGACGTTATCGTCCGCACGGTGCAGAATTGCAGTCAGCTCCTCCGATTCGAATGCAAATTTGCAAATATTTTACGAACGAAAAACCAATTGGTCAAACCTCTTGCTTCTTGGCTCCAACAGTGGCTCGTCGTGGCTGCTCTTGATGTGTGTGTGTCGCCTCTTTATCTTCTTGCTCCATCGTTCCAATATATATCTGGGTGACACTTGGCTTACTCGTTCAAAGCTTAACACGCTTAGTGCGTGACGACACAATATCCCTCTCGACTTGAATAATAAGCATTGGCATTTTACCTCGGCTGCTACTAAGTCGTAAGTAACCACAAACTTGTTGAATATTGAGCTGAAAACTTGTTCTCCAACTTCGTATACTGAATAGTCTAGAGTGAAATTCGTTAGTCTAGTGATGCAATTTGCCTTTCCTCTGAATTGTGCTTGGACTTTCCTAAACTTTTGATATGTGTACACATCTTGAAACTGAGCTTCAATGGAGGATTTGGTTGCACACGGTATGACCGTATGAAAATCTGCAGCATCTGATTCTCTCTCTACTTGCTCCCTGCTTCCGAGGCAATTATTGTATTGTTTGACGAATTGAATAAGTGAGCTGTTCCAGGTAATAAACTTGTTAAAAAATGAATGCATGCTCTCACTCCTTTGTGTGCTTCTCATCCCTGCCCAGAAGTGTTGATCTAGATAGATTGGAACCCATATATGACGGTCTTCATAGAGATCTGCATAATACACCCAAACACAGACTATAAATACACCCGATAAAAATTAAATTTACACCTCTGCTGCAGATTTTAACCAAACACTACCTGAAAATCACTTGTTGTCCACAAGACCAAAATTTAGCAGAAAATCATTCCAATTCCTATCAAATGAGTCTTTGCTATGAGAGTTCCAAACAACTTGGCTCATTTTTTGTTCAATATCTGCATGTCCCTTGTACCCGTTTAATTTGCTTGGAATCTTCTTTATGATGTGCCAAATACACCAACGGTGAATTGTTGTTGGTATACAGGCCTCTAAAGCCCTTTTCATTGATGCGCATTGATCAGTGAGAAACCCTTTCGGAGCATTTCCTCCCATGCAATGAAGCCAACATTGAAATAACCATTTGAATGATTCAATTTCTTCGTTTTTCATCAAAGAGCATCCGAGAAGTGTTGACTGACCGTGGTGATTCACCCCGACAAAAGAACCACAAACCAAATTATACCTGAAATAAATTACCATAGTGTAGAATGGAAAATCATTAGGTACACCCAATAAATGCTTTGTATACACCCAAAAACAGCCAATATACACCTCTACTGTGGATTCATAAAAATACATTAATTTAGCATCGTAAACAGGGACAGTTTGTTACCTGTTTGTATTGTAGGTGGTGTCAAATAAAATAACATCTCCGAAATACTCAAAGGTAGCTCTACTTCTTGCATCAGCCCAAAAAGCCAACTTAATCGATTGATCCTCCTCGAGTTCAAGCTCAAAAAAGAAATTCTGATTCTTCTCTTTCATTCTTAACAAATATTTCCCGAATTCCTTTGCATCTTCTTGTTCGGAAATATTCCACACTTCTCTGGTAATGTAATTTCTCACATCTTTTTCAATAAAATTTAACTCGCGGTGACCCCCAGCAGCCGCAACAAATGATTGGTAGGTTTTGCTTGGTCTGATACCAGCCTCCTCGTTGTTCTCTATTGTACGACAAATGGACATGCTTAGTTCCCTGTGCTGTTTGAGCATCTCTGCTTTACTTGGATAGTAAGGTGTGAATGATTCAGCACAACCTTTGAAATGATTCAAGCACCAATATCCTTCAATGTGTTTATATAAATTCTTGCAGGACAGTTTAAACCAGCTGTCGGATTCATCTTCTCGGTCGGAGATATTTTAGATTTCCATTTTCCCTCTCTGCTACATGTAATCAATTGATTCTTAATCTCGTTTTCCTTCCTATTTGTGCTCTGAACTCTTGTAGAAAAACCTGCAGCCTTGGCGTAGTTTCTGTAAAATTTTTCAGCATCTTCAAGGGTGGTAAAGGTCATTCTAACCTTCGGAACAAACTGGTCATCAACAACAGAGAGAGGTTGCAGAATATACCATGTCAAAAACTATAAATACACCCAATCATTGCTAATATAATACACTCGAACGGCAACAACTCAACTAAAATGACAATAAAAGCCATAAGCTGTAAATACACAGGTGGCAGAATACACCATGACATAAAATAAAAATACACCCTATCATGTCTGATATAATACATCCGAACGACAACAACTCACCTAAAATAACAAAAAAAAACAATAAACTGTAAATAAACAGGCTACAGAATATACCATGTCAAAAACTAAAAACACACCCAATCATGTCTGATATAATACACCCGAATGACAACAACTCAGCTAAAATAACAGAAAAAGCCATAAACTGTAAATACACCCACACTTTCTAAAAAATACACCCAAAAAAGTTCTGATCTACACCCGAGCGTCTGCTATAAATTCTAGATAATTAATCAAAACTAATACATTACATTCAATCCACAGATTTATGATGACGCGTTAGTCTCACAGTCAATGTTCACGAATTATTCAGCTACACAATGCTATACAAATTACTGCAACAAAATTTAGAGTAATCGTATGTAAATCAAACCTCAGGAACTTCGTTAGATTCAAATTCATAATCCACTTTGCCCTGATTCAGCTGACAATCTGAGGTTGAATCATCCATTATCTTCAAAACGAGTTTAAACTTTGATTTCAGAAAACAAAAAAGTCGAATAAAAAACGAAGCTGGAGTTACAAAGAGAGAAGAACGAGAAGAAGAAGAAGAACGAGAAGAAGAACGAAGAACAAAATAAGGAGAACGAGCAAATCTAGAAATAAGGAGAACGAAGAAGGAAACAAATCTTTTAAATTTGGTAGTTATATATACGCGAGATCTTTATATAGCGCGTGTATTGGACGTAGACCTTGCAGCGCGTTTTTGGGGTTTATTCGTTAATTAACTTGTAAAGCATACAAGCCCTAATGGCTTGTATGCAGAGCTTTTCTGAAAAAAAAAATAGACTTAACAAAGAAATCTGTAGGTAAAATAAACTATTAAACTCGATGTCTGTTACTTATTTGCTATAATGCACGAACACTGACATAGATATTAGATACAACAATACGCGGATATACGAATTTAAAATTTGTATAAGATACAGGAACACAGTATATATATAAAATATAAAATATTTTTTAAATAAATTATAATAATATTTATTTTATGATATAACGTATTTAAAATATTTTTGTTTTAATGCTTAATAAACTATTAAAATCGATGTCTATTACTTATTTGAATGTAAATATGTTTTTTAAATAAAATTTTATGACATTATTTGATGATTTATGTATAATTAACCCAATTTGGTAAGATAAGATTTAGTTGATAACAAAATTAATAATCCAGTCATATACGAAATAAAATTGAAATTATTATTTTTTATTTCTTAAATTATAAGAAAATAATAATATTACTCTTAAATTAATAATATCACTGTACTTTTTTTATATTATACATTTTTTTTTCTTTTTTTCTTTTCCACAAAGTACACCTTTGTCGTAGAAGCAGAAAAATTCCTAATGTTTATGCTCACTCAAAGGGGGAATTGAAGCTAACCCGATCTACTTGAAAGGAGGCACGACTTCATATGGATCCAGGAATATGAACAAGTCTTTCAAGAATTCGTAAAATTCTTGTCTCAGTTTCCAATTCTTACCCAACATGAAACGGGAGAACATCTTGTCCTGTATTTAGTTGTGGCCAACAAAGCAGTAGCCTCTGCACTATTTAAAGAAGAAAACGTCGGGCAAAAGCTCGCCTACTTCACTAATAAGGTACCACAAGGAGCTGAGCTCAATTATTAAATTGAGCAAGTTGCATATACTTTGGTCTTGGCATCCCAGAGATTATGACCCCACTCTCAAACTCACACCATCAAAGTCTGAGCTAATCATACCATGAAGAATATCCTCCAAAAAATGGATATTGCAGGACAGATCCTACGGTGGGTTGTAAAGTTATCCAAATTCGATTTGAAGTACGAAGTTCGGATGGTCATCAAGTTGTAATACTTGGTCGACTTCCTTGCGAAATATACCGAGGAGCAAAAAGAGAGCTCCACGACTAGGAGATAGATCATCAAACAAAGCTGGTAGTGGGGCAGGGATCATTCTCAAAAATGCAGAAGGAAAGGTCAGGCATATAAGCCGAAAGCAGAATAGCCAAACTGATGCCCTCTCCAAGCTAGCTAGTACAAAGTCTGGGACAATAATAAAATTCTGATCCAAGAAACAATCTAATCACCTTCAACATCAAAAGAAGTAAACAAGACGGATATCCTCACAATCTAGAGATGGATAACTCCAAGCGTTGAATATATCAAGTTCGACATCCTTCCTCTAGAATAAAGGGAGGTAAGGAGACTAATGAAAGAAGCTCAGCACTAGACTTTAGTTTGTAATATTCTCTATAAAAAATGAATCTCAACACCTTTATCAAAGTGCGTTCCGACTTCGAATATAAGAGATTTTAGATGAAACCCAAAGTGAAATTTATGGAATTCATCTGGGGGCAGGTCAACGGCAAAAAGGTGTTACGAGTTAGCTTCTACTGACTGACTTTTCAGAGCTCACACAAATACTATAAGCATATACAACCAAGGGCAACATTCTACAATAAAGTCAGAACACAAAAGAAGAACTCGACCTCTTTCTAAAAATCTGAGAGCAAACTCAGATAAGGGAAGAGGCTTTGAGAAATTTTACAATGAAGTTGGTAACATTCAAGCTAAAAAAGAAGAGCTCGATCTCCTTCTAGAAATTCGAGAGCAAACTCGGATAAGAAAAGAGATTTTGAGACAAAAGGATGGCTACAAGATTTGTCACAAACGATTTCATCCTGATAAGAAATAATATCAGATTACAGAGGTCGGGCGAAGAAAAGTTGATAGAAAACTAGATAGGACCCTACAAGGTTACTGAAGTCTTAGAAAATGGCTACTACAAAGTGTCTAACCTCAAAGGAGACAAACTGGCCAGGTTGCGACAGACCTCCAACATAAACAGATAATACAATTTCTTTATGAAAATTGATTTTCTACAATTAAAACACACCAATTGAAGTTCGACAAACCGCAAAAATCACGGGCTGATACTGTACAGGTCGCTCGGATGAAGCATCGAGGGACCAATTGTTGGGAAGAAGTTACATACGCGAATTGAAAAAAAAAATACCTCGAAACAGCTCGGGCCAAACGGGTTGAAAAAGTTGTGTTTAGAACAAATCGCAAAAGTAACTTAATTAAATATTGTAACACCCTAATATTCAAATCCTTATGCTCGAGTCATAACTCAATGATAATAAGGTGGTACGACTCTAAATGTGGATTATAATACATACAAACATACATACGTACACGTGGAATTGCCCTTTTCTCGCGTTACCCGAAATCCATTTGCCTTCTTTCATCCCATTTTAACGAAACTAAAAACTAAAAAAAAAAATGGCAAAATCATTTTTTTCAGGTTCTCGGGATTTTAAATGGAAGAACAAAATTGTTTCTAAATTTTTTAAAAGAAAAAGCAAAATGGATCCCCACTTGTCCGACTGTTGCTGAGCAGTTTTTGGATATCAAACGGACCTCCCCAGAAGGTAATTTTAATGTGGCCGATTTCCCCTCTTTTGCAATCAGTTTCGCTATGTACGTATGTACGTACGTACGTACATACATACATACATACATACATACATACATATATATATAATTGAAGGAGTGAATAATATCGAGATCGTAGAACACTCGTGTATCGATAAAATAGAAGATAAAGCGCATTCGGTAAGCGGGTAAAATAACTAAAATAGTAAAAGATAAATAGAATAAGGCAGAATATGTATAATAAGACATATATGATAGCCACTAGCTATAACTTGCAAAATTTAGGTCGACTAGGGTTACATAATTCAAAACAATTGACAACAGTATTTTCTATCTCTCCCGAAGATACATCACAGCTTCTATAGGCAAGTTTCCAAAAGTAATAATTACATACATAAGTGGGAGAGAATCTAAACAAAATGTAAAACAGGAATCAAGTAAATTTCACCACCTCCCAGATGAATCACAACTCACTGCTGAGCACTTGGACCTGCATATGGAAAATAGAGAATATATATGGAATAAAAACCCCCGACCTATAGGTTTCCAGTACGGTAAAAGTGACAAATAAATACAATGCACTATAATAGGAACTCACTAAGCATCCCTAAGCTCCATACCTCAACATGTCATTTTTCATTCCTAAGTTGTCATTAATCCATAATCAGGAAACTATACCTTAAGGGATTTCTAAGTCTAAGTTAATAATTCTCATCCTTTTTCAATTTTTCCAATCAAACAGAACCATAATCAGAACCAGCACCAGCCCTCAGCGTCTACCAGCTCTAGCAGGAGGGACCTCTCAGTTGTGCAAACACAAGTAATGCAAACAAGTAATACACAAGTAATTCAAGTATAGCAGTTAGCACATAAACACTTAATATACACATTTAGGCAAATCAAAGACAATTATAGCAAATCCAAACAATTCAAACAAATGCAATATGATGTATGCCTGTCTTATGGCCAATGAGCTCATCTGTCAGTTGTACAGCCAAACCCGACATGTCTGGTAGCTAATTCGGATATCGTCTCTCAACACGAAGGAAATCCTCAACCTCCCATTTAAAGAGAGACTATGATGTAATGATAAGGAATCTTCAACCTAACTTGTTCACACCACAGCTAGGAATCGAATCGAAGAAAATCATCAACCTTCTTTATTCAATTCTTCGATGTAGCAAGAGACGAACCCTCAACCCCGCTTACCCATCGTAACAAGAGAGGGAGTCCTCAACATTTTCTTGTTCATCGCAGCAAAAGAGAGAATCCTCTGTCTCAGCTTGCTTGTCCGTGAGCGGGATCCAACCACCGTCCTCACCATCTCAATTCAAAACTTATTTCAATTCAACACAAATAAACATACTCGAAATTTGAAGTAATAATTATAGAACTAAACAAATGCCTAGTAAGGGTAAAATAGTCTATTTAGTGCTAAAATCCACTTCTGGGGCCCACTTGGTGAGTGTTTGCGCTGAGTTTTGATGAGATCCACGTGCTATGAGGTCTCTTGGATGTGGAACACCAGCTAGGGGGTCCTCTTTGGGCATTTGTACATTGGTCTCTGCTCGTTGGGCGCTGGACGCCTGGAAGGGGGCAGGTAGCTGGCATTGGATGCCAGTTTTGGGCCTTTTAATCCGAAGCAAAGTATAAACTATTATATATTGCTGGAAAGCTCTGAAAGTCAGCTTTTCATATCCATTGAGAGCGCTGCATTTGGACTTCTGTAGCTCCAGAAAAGCTCTTCCGAATGCAAGGAGGTTAGATCCAGACAGCATCTGCAGTGCTTTCTCTGTCTCTAAATCAGACTTCTGCTTTAGCTCCTCAATTTCAGCTAGAAAATACCTGAAATTGTACAAAAACACAAAAACTCATAGCAAAATTCAAAAATATGAATTCAACACTAAAACCTATAAAAACTTAATAAAAACTAAATAAAAACTACTAAAAATATATGAAAGTGATGCCAAAAAGCGTATAAAATATCCGCTCATCACTCACCAATGTTTCGTCCACCTTCCTAGCCACCATGAATAAGCTATTTAAACTGCACCTTCAAAAATTTATTGCTATATTCTTCAATGATATCCTTATTTAGAACAAATTCAAAGAGGAGCACCTGGCGCATTTAAGAATAGCCTTAACTTTATTTCAGCAACATCAGTTTGTTGCTAAGCTTTCTAAATGCACTTTTTGCCAAACCCAAGTGGAGTACCTTGGCCATGTGGTTAGTAGGGACGGGGTTCATGTTGATAATTTAAAAATACAAGCAATTATCAAATGGCCTAAACCTCCTAATCTAAAACAGTTACGAGAATTTCTTGGCCTCACGGGGCATTATAGGTGATTTGTGGCTCAGTATGCACAGTTGGCTGCCCCTTTACTGAGTTACTTAAGCGCAATAATTTTCATTGGGACCAAGTTGCTGATGTTGCCTTTGAGAAGTTCAGAACTGCCTGACTCACACACCAGTATTGGCGCTACCAAACTTTGTCACAGTAAGGCCATCCCATTTGCATACTTAGTAAGAAGCTTAATCGTAGGTTAATGGTAGCGTCTGCATATGTTCGAGAGTTTTATGCCATCACCCAAGTCGTGGCTAAATGGCGACGCCATTTTTGTATTAAAATAGATCATCAAGAGTTGCGTGAGCTTATGTGTCAGGTGGTGTTGACCCCTGATCAGCAGTTTTACTTAACTAAGTTGTTGGGATATGATTTCGAGGTAATTTACCGCTCAGGCAAGACTAATTAGGGGGCTGACGCCTTATCCCGACAAGATGAGGATGTCCAAGATGTCCAATTTCAAGCCTTTTCTACAGCTCAATCTGCTTTGAGTCTCCTGCTCTTGCGTGCCACTGCAGAAAATCAGGAAACATAATTGATGATTGAACAAAATATAATGAGTGGACTTTAAACCCTGAATTTGTATTTCATGAGGGACTGCTTACTTACCGTGGCAGGATTTGGGTACTGAATTTTGAAGGACTCCGCACTCAACTATTGAGTTTTATTTCACTCCCATGGCAAGACATAGGGGGGAGCTCAAGACATTTAAAGCTCTCGGGAGTATCTTTTTCTCGCTAGGTTTGAGAAGAGACATCCACAAGTTCATTCAAGAGGCACTGTCTGCCAGACCACAAAGATGGATGATTTTAAATAAAAGGAAAGATGGCCGATTTTAAATAATAGAGAGGATGTGCGGTTTTAAATAATAGGAAAGATGGACGATTTTAAAATAATAGGGAGATTGACAGTTTTAACTCACTGATTAGTGGACGATTGAGTGTATCACCTAATTTAAAACTACCAGTTTAAAATCAATACATTATTTTTGAGTAATTAGCCATTTCTGACAATGAAAGATTGAGGTGCTGACAATACTGACCATGACTAATTTAAATTAACTTTGTAACCATGAAAGATGTATTCTGCTTGACATTTCTAACCAAAGGTCAATTTTTTAAATTTGCCGTTAGTAAGACTTCCTACGTGGCTGTTTATTATCCAAGGTGTCATTATTTTATTTTAATTTAATAATAAAATAATATGTTACTAAACTAATCACTTCAAAGTCTCTTGTACCATATTTAAACACCAAGGGTTTTGCGCGCAGAGTAAAGGTTCTTCATCATATAATGGTGATGTCGACCCTCCTCTAACCCAACGAACGTCGTCGCTCTTCATTGTCGTTCATTATTTGTGAGCGTCGCTGGTGTAGTTGCCGTCGTGGAGGTCCTCTGTGTCGTGCATTCAGAGGTTGGACGTCCCGTCTCAGTCGTTGTTATCGCGTTAACGTACACTCAAAGTACTCGCCGTCGCCTTCCCCTCGTCAGCCTCGTTCCTGTGTTTCGGTCGGTGCCTGCTTCTACTTTTTCTTTTTTCCATTGTTGTTTTCGTTTTTCAAATTAGGACAAATGCTACCATTGCAGAATTCCCAATTTACTAATGATTTCCTTTGAAAATGTGACAAAGATTTTACTAATTAGGTTATTGATTGTTGGTTATTGCTGATTAAGTTGTTAATTTCAATACTTTATTCATTGTTAATTTAGTAATTTTTGTTTGTTGCTAATTCCTAATTAGAATATTCTTGATTGATTGTTGTTAGTTTAAGAAGAATCATTGCACTTTGAAATGTCTTGTTCCTAATGATCTTAATTAGAAAGGTAGAATATTTAGTATTTGTGGTGTGATAGATTCAGCAGCATGTGTATAATTTAGTTTTAGATATCTTCTCAAGACTTTAGGAAAAACATGGAAGGAATGAAGGAGGGACCTAAACATGTGCAGGAGAAAGAGAGAGAAATTTATTGTTTGAAGAGAAAAATGTAGCATACTATAACATTATTACAGGCACCTGTTTAAAATGAAAAATATGATATATTCTTGGATGATTCCATCATACAATATACTTCCTTCATTTATCTGGTCAAAAGCATGAACCGATCCAGTGATCCACTGTTATTTTATTTATTTATTTTTTAAGAAACTTTAGTAAATATATTTTGTACTCAAAGTATTAGTGAACAATGTTTCCTATCAGTTTTCTTTAAGTTTAATTTTTTATTAATACATTGGATTGATTTGACTTCCTGAACTAATTATTACTTCATTTACAAGTTATCATATCATTTGAGAATTAAAATCCACTAAAAAATTGGTGGATTTTCAACTAATTCTATGCGCAACTTAGAGCCCGCACAATTAAATTATCAATCACATTTTTAAATATGCATGTAAATATGTAATTTTGGGACTTATGTTCACATGACACAAAAGAGAGCATTTTTGCGACAACCAAAAATGAGTACTTATGTCCAAAAAAAATTGACTTAATTTAAGGGATTGGTACATTTGTGGTTAAATCATGTATAATTTATACCCATTTCTTTTACCAGTTTATTTATTTGCATTTGCTAGTAACATGTAACTTGACTTCTCTATACTGGCAATCACATTATTAAGGTCAACAAAAGAAGAATTTGATTGAAAATAATGAAAATTATTCATCCTCTCTAACATGAGAGTATTGCTTGGCTCTTGCTCCTAGGTGTACTCATCCTGTGTCTCTTGATTCCAACTCATGCACCTCTAGATATCCTTCTAAGAATATTAAAAAAAAAATATATCTTTTTGCATGTTAATTTTTATTTTATTTTAATTGAATATTTGGTTTAAGATTTTTAGCAATTAATTATGTTAATTCTAGCATGAGTTTTAATATTGTGTCGTATTTAATTAGATGGCAGCAACAACTCATAATTATATCCTGTTGCAGTGCCATCTATGGTGATTTCGACAATTCTATAGTTATATCTGTTAATAAAATTATTTTCTCATAGTTTTTAATTGTTAATGCAATTATTTTCTCTCTAAGTAGGTGATACCAAACCTTCCTCCACTTATTCCTCCTCAAGCCAACCAACCTCCAATTCAATCGGCACCTGCAAGACCACCACCAATCAAACCTTCAATGCAGAATATGCCCTCCAATAGTAAGAGGCCAACCAAAAGGAAGAATACCAAGAGGCCTCCTCCAACTCTTTTCAACAACATAGACCTCCTTCAATAAGCAACCCTTCAAGTAGGCCTATTGTTAGCCAAAAAACCATGTATGGTGCTAGTGCATGGAATATCTACTAGATTCATGCAATTTATGCCGACTGCAAGACTTGGAGCACCAACAACTAGACTCTCCAGTGGCAGTAGCAATTCCACACCTAGTTAGGGGCCTAAGATTGATTGGATTAAGGAACTTTTTTTGTAGTGTTTAGATATGGGTGTTACATAGACCATGTGCACTTCAATCTTTTTGGGAACTTATTTATAGTGTTTTGGTTTAGAGTTACATCGACCATGGTTTGTTTTGTTACTTAATTCTCATCAAACAACTATGAGCATGAACTTATATGTCTACTATGTTAATGGGAGATGATTACATATTTGGCTTTGTCCCACATTGATTTGGTACAAGAATTTTCATTTAGTAATTGTCACCATTCATATATATTGCTATGTCAAGGTTAAATTAGAGTTTGTGATTTGAAATATAAGTAGCTATGTCAAATTTCGAATATCTAAAGGTTAGTTTTGTCAAATTTACATTCATTCTGTTCACAAATTTTCATTAACTGTTAATTGTCACAACTCATATATTGTTATGTCAAAGTTAAATCAATGTTTGTGATATGAAATATAATCAACTATATTAAATTTTGAATTTTGAAGTGGTTACTTATGTCAGATTCTCAATTTTTTGTGGTTAGATATGTCAACAAATATATACTTATCAGGTTACTTTTGTCAACAAATATTTTGACAAACCAGAAACTGGTTCAACGCCATATTCCCCTTCCCATTCCAGTTCGACATCAACCCAAGAAAAGAATATAATCAAATCAAACATCAATTCTACGTTTTAAATGCTAGAAACATGATTGAAAGGAAGCACATCACAAGTCCTATAACAATTGACAAAATCCAAATCCTAATTTCTATAATTTCTCTCTTAATCTTTTCTATCTTCATAACTACTTTCATAATAAACACAGAAGAAGAAGCATGATAAACATAGTCTTGTCATAATCGCAGAAGAAACATGATAAACGAAGAAAAAGAAGCATGATAGCTATCATAATAAATCCATATTCTACTTTCATAACTACATTCTCAACCTTTTATAACTAGGGTTTCAGATTTTGGAATAACCCACACACTTATGAAGAAGAAGAACATAGGGTCATTATGGTATAATTAGGCAGTAATGCCACGTTAAAAAACCAAGTTAAAAGGATACTTGTCACGTAGAAAGCCTTACTAATGGCAAATTTAAAAAATTGACATTTGGTTAGAAATGTTAAATGGAGTACATCTTTCATGGTTACAAAGTTAATTTAAATTAGTCATGGTCAGTATTGTCAGCGCCTCAATCTTTTATGGTCAGAAATGATTAATTACTCTATTATTTTTTAAAAAAAATTAACACATTTAAATTAATACTTAAAAAAAATAAAAAAACATATAAAAATTTTAAATGAGTACACTCTTCGTCTTAAGGCTTTGTTCCCCTGGTAGCCTTCTCATATTCCAGTGCTTGACCGAGATGGCGACCGGGTAGTTTCAGGTAGTCCATATTTTATTTTTTATCTTTTTTTTTAGGTTTTTTATTCTTTTTGAGTATTAATATAAATGGGTTAGTTTCTAGAAAAATAATTTACGGTGGTTGAATGAGCAGTTTTAAATTATATGATACGTCTAGTCGTCTACTAATCAGTGAGTTAAAGTTGCTCATCTCCTCTATTATTTTGAAATCGCCTATCTTTCCTATTATTTGAAACTGTCCATCTTTCTTATTATTTGAATCGTTCTATTTTTAAGAGTTCAGTACAAACAAACAAAGTTATTTAATTCAAAATTTAAAATATAAATTAATTAAAGTTGATCTCAATAATAATAAAATATATTAATTTTTATTTTTTTTAAATTAATCTAAATTAAATTATTAATATTTTTATTATTTTTAAAAATTATATTTTTATATTGACAAATACACATATCTTGTCTACAGTTTAAACGATATATAAGTAATATTATTTTGTTTATATCGTAAACAAAATATTTAAGTAAAATAGATATTGATAAATATGCTACAAATTACCTATATGCCGAGATAAAATATTTAAATTATTTATTTAAAAAAAATCCTTAGAATTATATACAATAAATTATTCTATCACTACTCTTATGAGTTTGACGATGATCCAATTTTCATTTTAGAATTTGCAGTTCCTTCTTTCCCACGTGGTAATAAATCAAAGTCCCTGAGAGGAGAACTTCATGGCTCAATTTCCCCTTTTTACCTTCCTAGCAAGTAACTAGTTTCATACGTTACTACGTAGTACTCATACTGCCCACTTGATCGCATGTCTTGATATGTTTCAAATCGTTTGTGGGTTTGCACTTTGCAGTATGGGTTTTTCTTTTTTTAATCTTTTCTATGGTGTAGGACTCCAATTTGATATATACAAGAGAAAAGAAAAAAGAAAAGAAGAGAGAAAATCACTCTAGGTGTTATCTCCTTGGATTCAACGACATGATACCTTCAATTATTTTGTTGCAGAAAGAACTCCGATGCTAATATGCAAATTTGTGGTTAACTCTGAAGTATACAGATATAGAATACAATAATAACATAATATAGGACATGCTAATATATTAATTTTAAATTTTTTGCTAGATATATAAGACACGAGTTTTAAGTAAAATATAAAGAATTTATAGATAAATTATACTAATATTTTAATAATATTAAAATGTAATTAACTTTTTACTGGTTTTAATGTTTTTTTAAATATATAAAGAATTTAGGTAATTTTTCGTATTAACAATTACTAATAAAAATAATTTTTAAACTGGTTTTGAGAATATAAGAAAAAAAAAGATTGTATATTGTACAAGATGTCTCTGGTATGGGTTGAGAGATGGATCGAGAATTTGCGGGTTGAGGCAGATATCGGATCAATGGGGGGAGGTACCTGCAAAGACACTCCGACGCTCAAGTCAGAATGGATCTAAGAGGTATAAGGTGTGAGGAATGAATGAATACCTGGAGAGACCTGGGTCCTCTATTTATAGGTGATGGTGAATATCTTATCTTATCTTATTTGGTTAAGATAAGGGAGACGTTTGAATTATCTTATCTTATCTTATCTTATTTGGCTAAGATAAGGGAGACGTTTGAATTCGAAAGTTGGTTAGGAGCTCTAGTGGGCTGGTTCCGGGCCTTCTGGAAGGGCGAAGCAGGTCAGAACCTGGTAACCGGTTCGGAGACCGTTCCGGGTGTAGGATCCGTGGGCCGGATCCGTAACAGTTGCCCCCGGAGCGAGAGAGTGAGGGTGCTCGGTCTCATCGCTGGAGGAACCTTTTCCTCACCGTTGTGGTTTGGCAAGGAGATCGTTGTTTGGTTTTTTCGATCAAGGTCGAGAATTTGGGGAGTTTCTAGCCGTTTCATGGTCAGGCGAGGACCGCGTTTTTTGTGCTTCTCATCACATGCCGGGTTTGATGACCGTTCTGAGGAAGGGCCCGGAGATCGGGTCTGGAACAGTTGTCCCTGGAGCATGAGAGCATGCTTACTTGGTCTCAATGCTAAGTTGTTTGGAGAGTCTAATTCTCTGTAGTTCGGGAGACTGTGAGGAGCCTAGAAAGGGCGTGACATCATCCTACACTGATTGGCGGGATGTTGGTCAGTCCAGTTTTTCGCGAGTTGGAAGACCGTCAGCTCATGCTTGTTTTGTGTGGCCTTTTCTAGGCCGTTATTGTGAACTTATTTTAGGCCTCTTGGTGGGCCGATTTCAAGACTTTGTTTATTTAGCTTATTTGGATTTCCGTTTTGTTGGCCTCACGGTGATCGATCCCGGGCCGTCATTTTTTGTTGTTTGGATACCTGTTTTGTTTTTTGGATATCCGTTTTGTTGGCCTCGGGGTGATCGATTCCCGGGTAGCCGTTTACTTATTTGGATATCCGTTTGGTTATTTGGATATATGTTTTATTGGCCTCGGGGTGATCGATTCCGGAGTAGCCGTTTACTTATTTGGATATCCGTTTTGTTGTTTGGATATCCGTTTTATTGGCCTTGGGGTGATTGATTCCCGAGTAGCCGTTTACTTATTTGGATATCCGTTTTGTTGTTTGGATATCCGTTGTATTGGCCTTGGGGTGATTGATTTTCGAGTAGCCGTTTACTTATTTGGATATCCGTTTTATTGATCTCGGGGTGATCGATTCCCGAGTAGCCGTTTTACTTATTTGGATATCCATTTTGTTGTTTTTCCGTTTTATTGGCCTCGGGGTGATCGATTCCCGGGTGTTTGGCCGTTTTACTCTTTTTGCCGTTACGATAATATGGGACGAAGCAGGGCAAGTACATTTTTAAATGAAATTTTATTAAGTTTGGGCCTCGTTAAAACCCTCCGTTTTGGGGGGAGGGAAAGAGTACCCTAAAATAATACAAGGAGAATAAAATAAAATAATATAAGTGAAAGACATAGTTTTAAGGGAGGGAGTGTTCCTACGTGTAATATCGCCGTAAGTTGGCGGCATTCCAGGTTCTCGGGATCTCGGTTCCGTCGAGTTTTTCGAGCTTGTAGGCTCCTTTCCCGATTATTCCTTTGACTAGGTCGGGCTTTTGCAGGACTTGCCTGACCGCTTGGTCGGTTCAGACCGTAATGGGGTGGGCCTAAAAATATTGTCCGAGACGACGGGATGCCGTGAGGAGTGAAAAGGTGAGTTTCTCGAGGCGTGAGTAGCGCGATTCCGTGTCTTGTAAGACTTTGCTTATGAAGTAGATGGGTCGCTGGGCCTTATTCTCGTCTTCTCGGATAAGCGCTGCTGCGAGTGCTTCTTCTGTTATAGATAGGTATAGGTAGAGGACCTCTCCTCTTTGGGGTTTAGCGAGAACCGGGGGTTTTGCTATGACTTCTTGAAATGTTGGAATGCCTCTTCGCATTCCGCTTCCCATTTGAAGGGGGTTCCTTTCTTCATAAATTTGAAGAAAGGATTTGCCTTTTGGGCCGACGCGCCGAGAAAACGAGATAATGCAGTTAGTTGGCTGGTAAGTTTCTAGATGTCTTTGGATTTTTCGCGCTTGCCATTTCGAGGACGACTCTACATTTTTCGAGGTTAGCTTCTACCCCGCGTTGCGTGATCATGAAACCGATGAACTTTCCTGCTTCCATCCCGAAGGCGCATTTTGTCGGATTGAGGCGCATTTGATGTCTTCTTAGGGTGTTCATTATAAGCTCGAGGTCGCTGATGAGTTGCCCGCCGGATTCGGTCTTGGCGAGCATGTCATCTATGTAGACTTCCAGCTTGGTCCCAGACAGGTTTTGAAAAATCTTGTTGACGAGCCTTTGGTAAGTGGCTCCGGCATTTTTTAGGCCAAAGGGCATGACTGTGTAGCAGTACGTGCCGTCGGGAGTGATGAAGGCCGTCTTCTCCTCGTTGGGTCGGTGCATGGGTATCTGATTGTATCAAGAATACGCGTCCATGAAACTGAGGTACTAGTGGCCTGATGCGGCATCTATCAGCCCGTCAATATTCGGTAGAGGGAAGGCATCTTTTGGACTGGCTTTATTCAGGTCCGTGTGGTCGACGCACATCCGCCGCTTCTCATTAGCCCTTTTGACTAGCACAACGTTAGCCAGCCAGGTTGTGTAGGGCAGTTCCCTGATAAAGCTTGTTTCGAGGAGGGCTTTAACCTGTTTTTTGACTTTGGCTGCTCGGTCGGGAGACATTTTTCGTCTCCTCTGTGCCATAGGTTTAGCCTTGGGGTCTACGGCTAGTCGGTGAGACATTAGATCGGGGTCTGTTCCCGGCATATCGGCAGGTGTGAATGCAAACAAGTCTCTGCTTTGTCTTAGGAGGCGTGATAGATCCTCTTTAAGGTCGTATGAGAAGTTCTTGTTGATGAAAGTATATTCTTCTTTGGGTTGCCCTATTTGCAATTTTCTCCATGTCCCCTTCTGGTTCCGGCCTAGGTTGCCCGTCTTGTCGGGCGTCCAGGTCGGCTAAGAATATGCCGGCCGCGTTGCGAGATTTTTTTCGCAGGGCTAAGCTGGTGTTGTCACATTCTACTGCGATCTCCCGATCTCCGTGAATAGTTCCGATGGAGCCATCTTCTGCTGTGAACTTCATGAGAAGGTATTTGGTGAAGATGACGGCGGAGAGGTCGTTAATTGTTTTTCTTCCGAGGATGACGTTGTAGGCGGTGGAGTCTTTGAGGACCATGAACTCGGATAGGATTGTCTTCCTTTTGTTTCCCGTTCCTATCGTGAGGGGAAGGACGATGGAACCGTCTGGTTTGAGGAAGTTGTCTCCGAGTCCCGTGACTCCGTTTGCGGTATGTCTGTAGATTGTCGTTGCGGAGTCCAAGTTTGTCGAAGGCTCCTCTGAAGAGGATGTTAGAGTCTGCTCCTGTATCCACCAGTATTCTTCTTACTAGCCCGGTTCCAATCTTTGCCGAGATGACGAAGGGGGCATCTTCTTCCGAGGTGCCATGCCGGCAATCCTCGGGGGAGAATGTTATCGCTCTATTGGTGGTGGCGGTTGGGGTTTGGTCTCTGACTGCCAGGATCTTGAGATCCTTCTTCAGTGCTGATTTTGATTTCCCTAGGGTGTCTTTCCCTGTGTGACGTTCACGATAATGGTCGGATCTGTTTCAGGGCTTTCCCTAGAGGCTTGTCTCTGTGTCCTTGGGTTATGTCCTTCTTTTTCTGGTGATCTGTCTTTTTCCGCGCGTCTTGGTTCCCTGATGATTTTGGCAAACTCGGGGAGTTTTTCGTCTCGTATGGCTTGCTCGAGGGCTTCTTTTAGGTCGAAACAATCTTGTGTCATGTGTCCGCATCCTCGGTGGTAGTCGCAGTACAGGCTCTTGTTGTCGCCCGTTCTTTCCTTGAGTTGTCGGGCCCTCGGGAGAATACCTCGATCGGCTATTTGGTGGTATATCTCGGTGATCGGGGCCATCAGAGGTGTGTAGTTAGAGAATTTTCCGATTTTGGGAGGTTGGTTTACGTTTGCTAGTTTGGGATGTTCTTTATGGTTTTCTCTTGGTGGGGGTTATGTCGAGGTGCCGTGCTGCCATGTCGTGTGCTACCGTGCTGCCGTTTATTGGCGGCTACGACTTGGCTTACTTCCTTGTCGTTTATGTACTCCTTTGCGACGCTCTAGATCTCGTGCATGGTCCCTGCTGGTCTGGTAGTTAGGTGTTTCCAGAAGTCTTCATTCATGAGCCCGTTAGTTAGGCAAAGGCTTGCGACTGAGTCCGTGAGTCCGTCGACCGTTAAACATTCATCGTTGAAGCCGATCGAGGTATTTTCTCGTGGACTCGTCTTGTCTCTGGGTGACTCCCAATAAGCTGATGGGGTGTTTAGCTTTGGTGATTCTGGTGGTGAATTGGGCCATGAACTTCCGTGAGATATCATGGAAGCCAGTTATAGATCTGTTGGGGAGGGCGTTGAACCATTTAATCGTTGGTCTGGCTAGGGTTACTGGGAAGGCGCTACCTCGGACCGCGTCAGCGGTCCCTTCCAGGTTCATCCTGGCGCAGAAGGCTGTTAGGTGCTCCTGGGGGTCCTTAGTTCCATCGTACTTCATATCCGTAGGTTTGTTGTAAGACCCGGTTAATTAATGGCTAATTAACCCATAAATGAGAATTTATTCTAGAAAGCCAAAAATGTTATTTTTATGGCTAAATGTGATAGAGGAAATTGAGACGAGAATTTCGATACCAATTTTATAGAAATCGGACCAAGATTGGACCGAACGGGCCAAACCGGACCCAAAGTGGGCCCTTGGCCCAACATAACTAAACCAAAACCCTAGTTTTCAGCACTCTCTCTCCTCATTTGAGACACTAAACACGCTGAAATGGAGGCCATGGAGGGAAGAACACTCTCTCAAGTTCTATCTCTCACTTGATCTTCAAACCACCATAACTTTTGATCTAGAGTTCCGATTGCCGCTCCGTTTGCGGCCACGCGTTCACCGCGGAGAGCTCTACAAAACCCATACAATTAATCTTGAGGTAAGCCACGTTTTACTGTTCGAAATTCCAGCCCTTGATTTCGAGTTTCATGAGTAAAAATGTTGAGATTTTGGGTTCTTTGATGTTATAGGACTCAACTCTCTTGAAGAAGAAGGTTAATCTTGTCTCTTTGGACCTTGGGTGTGGTAAGATTCTCAACCCTAGTGTAATTTATTGTTCTATGAGGTTTGGGCATTGAGATGTTGTGTATGGGTATGATGATTGTGGCTTAGGTTGTGTATATGTGAATATTGGAGCTTGATTGGTGATTTTGGAAAGCTTGGAAGAGGGTTTTATGTGATAAAATCTGTTCTTGGAGGTGTTGATACCTTGAGAGCTTGTGGACAAGTGGTTTGGAAGTGCTCCGGTTGAGCTTGGGAAATTGGCTAAGGTATGATTTTGGTTTCCCGTATCTAATATGTAATGTGGTAGGAAATACTTAGGCTAGAGGCCCTAAGATAGGCATTGAATTGTTGGTGTTGTTGAATGGTTGAAATATATGATGTGTTCATATATGTGATTATGAATATTGATGCCTTGATTGTGTGAAATATGAGAAATGCATGTTGTGATATATGCTTGATGGATGATTGAGGTTGAATTGATGGGTGGTACCATGTTGATGGTGAGTATGATATTGATTATGTATAATGATGGTTAATTGGAAATGGTATTATTGGAAATTGGGATGAGGAAGGATGTACGACATGATATTGTGTTTGTCCTTTAGCCATTTGATTGAGAAGTGTTAAAATGGTTGGACGTGGTTTTGGAAACCTTGGTAAAGTGTCAATGTGTGAGTTGAGGATGGCTTGTTGTTGATTTTGGTACATTTTGAATGATTTCAAAGAGAAGGGTTGAAATTGGCATGTTTGATTGATTTTGAAAAGAGTTGAAAGTGGCTTGTTTTGAAAATGGCACCTTGTGGTTTTGTATGAAAACATGGTTTTTGGGCATACTTTGACGGGACATAACTTGGACTACGGATCTCTGATTTGTGCCAAATCTGTTTAAAAATGAAATTGGATCCGGGATGTCCATGCCGTTCGAAGAACGGGTGAAAAACGATTTAAAATGAGGAAGTTATGTCCGTCGGAAGATTGGGGTTTGAATCTGTAAATTCTGCAGCTTTTAACTTAGAAAATTTTTAGCAGAATGACCCCTCGCGCGTAGGCGCACTTGGTGCGTATGCGCCGTTCTTCGAGAAAGCGCCATCCACGCATGCGCGTACGCATGGACCTGTTTTCATCCCAAAGTTGATTTTTGAGTTTTAAAAGCCAAATTTCATACTTCTAAGCCTCCGATCTCACCACTTATGTCTTAAATCATTATGATATGCCTAGCATGAGAAAAAAGGGCTAGTGAATGTGGTAACTTGCGAGTGAAGCAAGGGAAAAATGAATGATCATTGAGGATCAAAGATGATTATGTGAGATGCGGAGAATGGCGGTGGAAGTGCTTGTTGTGCCATGGGCCGAAGGGCCGTAATTGTTAATGAATTGGCTGGTTATGGATTTAACCGTGAGCCGGATGGCTAGATTATTGCCGTGTTACGGCGGAGCCATGTTTATGGCCAAGTATAAATGCATATATGATGTTGATTGAATTGTGAAGGTTTGCACTTCTACCATTGGAGATGAGGGTTTTCCTGGGTAGTAGCAATGGCTAGCCACCATGTGCTCCAGGTTGAGACTCGAAGCTCTTTTGACCCTATGTCGTAAGTGTGGCCGGGCACTGTGAAAGGCCCGGATGAGCTCGCCCCCATAAATATTCACCAGTGATGGTGATGGATAAATATTCACCAGTGAGGGTGATGGATATGGATCATGATTATGATCAAGTTTATGATGAGTATAACTTGAGTTGGGGATGCACGACAGAGGGACAGTCCAATGGCTAGCTACCAGGACTTGTCGGGTTGGCTCTATAACCGACAGATGATATCATCAGCCACTAGGGACAGGCATGCATCATAAGCATACTACATGAATTGTTTGAGATTGCCTATTTGACTGCATATTACTTGCTAATTGCCTAAATGTCTTATTTGTTCCTATTTGTAAATCTCTTGTCTGATATAACTGTGTTTGCTATATTATACTCCTGCTGGTTGTTGGGAGGTCTGAAGGAAGTAGAAAGGGAAGTATTAGTTAGACTGAAGGATCTTTAGTTAATTGCCGCTTACGGTTTAGCTTGTTTATAAGCTTTGATATTTTTTGGAGGAAGTTCTAGGATTGCCTTCGGCTTTCCTCTATTATTATGTATTATATATGTGGAAGCTGTTACCGTATTGGGGACCTCTGGTTCTCACCCATGCGGATTTTGTGGTTTTCAGATGCAGGACGCGAGGCTTCTCGTTGAGGCATGCTGGGGACTTCTGGATTAGCGAAGATTCTTGTTCTCGGGACTCTATCTTAATTTATATATCTTGTTTAGATACTTTTATCTCCATTAAATAATACAAACTGTGATGACTCCTTCTAGAGGGGATTTTGGAGATTAGGTTTTCGGTATTTATGTCCCTTTGGGTTTTCCTTGGGGTTTTCCTTATTTTATTATATGTATATATTGCTATGCTCGAACCGGTTACCTTCGCAGCCGGATTTTGAGTCTTGATATTCCTGTTTTTGATACTCTTTATATATATGATCTCGCGTTAGCTTATCCCGGTTCGTTACGTTGTCGGTCGAAGTGTTCCCCGTTCGAGTTACGGTTTTTGTTTACCCCCTTTTTCTACAAGGCTCCTAGTTATAATCAATCATTCATACTACTATACGTACTAAATTTTTGTTTTAGAGGTCGTAATACCTTGCCATCTCTGAATTATGACTTAAGCATAAGTCTCTGTATGGTAGGGTGTTACATTATGGTATCAGAGCAGTTCGTTCCTGTAGAGCCTGAGGAATGGACTGACTATGCTTCTGTGCATTCTCTGTATGTGTGTTATGTGCTGTTAGTATATCTACTTGATATAGTTAGCATAAACGTTCATGAGCATGCATTTGGGACTTTGAAGCACTAAACTTCCGATATTGAGACTGATCAACTTAATATCGATTGTTTGGTGTGTATAGGAACCAGATGGCACCTCGTGGACGCGGTAGAGGCCATGGGAGAGGACATACTAATGCTCGTGCGCTGGAGAATAACCCTAATGACCCGGTGAACTTTATGACTGCGTTGGAGAACATGGCTGCTGCTATGCAAGCCACTGCTGAGGCTCTTGGTCAACAGATGAACAACCATGGTAATGACGGAGGTGGAGTTCAGGGTCCGATGACACTGGCGAACTTTTTGAAGGTTAATCCACCTAAGTTCAAGGGAACTACTAGCCCGACTGAGGCCGATACATGGTTTCAGGCTATAGAGCGAGCACTGCAAGCACAAGTGGTACCTGAAGGACAGCGTGTCGAGTTCGCTACCTATATGCTCACAGGTGAAGCGTCGCATTGGTGGCAAGGTATCCGTCGTCTTCTGCAGCAGGGTGATGATTATATCACCTGGGATGTCTTCCAAGAGGAGTTCTATAAGAAGTACTTTCCGACTTCTGCTAGGACGGCCAAGGAGCTTGAATGGTTGCAGCTGAAGCAGGGTACTATGTCCGTATCTGAGTATACTGACAAGTTTGAGGAGCTGTTCAGACTCTCTCGTATGTGTCAAGGGACTTCGGTGGAATATGAGGAATGGAAGTGTGTTAAGTACGAGGGAGGACTCCGGAGTGATATTTTCGGTTCGGTGGGGCCAATGGAGATTAGGACTTTCTTCGAATTGGTGAACAAGTGTAGGGTTGCTGAAGAGTGTGTGAAGAGGGCAGCCGCTGAGAAAGGAAGTCACAAAGGATCATTTCCACAGAACCGAGGGAAGAGCTTTGCACCTAGAGGTCTGTCTTTTAAGAGGGGAGGTTCTTTTAGGAGGCCCAACAACAACTACTCCCAAGGGAAAAGGTTTGGGAAGCAGCCTCAGAATGATCAAGCTTGTACTAGGTGTGGGAGTCACCATCCGGGAGTACCATGCAAGGCCGGATGGGGTTTGTGCTACAATTGTGGAAAGGCGGGGCATAAAGCCGCAAGTTGTCCAGAGAAGCAAAAGCAAGGTGCTGGGAAAGCACAACAGACTGGTCGGGTGTTCACCACCTCAGTTGTGGGTGCAGAGGGATCCGAGACACTCATTCGAGGTAACTGTGAAATGGCTGGTCAAACTTTAAATGCTTTATTTGATTCGGGAGCATCGCATTCATTTATTGCATTTGAGAAAGCCCATGAGTTAGGATTGAAGATCGTAACCTTAGGTTATGACCTAAAGGTACATAATGCTACCCATGAAGCCATGGTAACTAGACTAGGATGCCCGAAAGTTTCGTTCAGGTTCAAGCAGCGTGATTTTGTCCATAATTTAATCTGCTTACCGATGATCGGTCTTGATCTTATCTTGGGATTGGACTGGTTATCTGAGAACCATGTCCTGCTTGATTGTTCTACAAAGTCGGTGTACTTTATGCCGGAAGATACAGAAGGGCCGGTCGTGGTGAATAATTATTACTTGAATTCGATGATGGTGAATTGTTCTGGAATCGAATGTCAGGGTATCCTGTTGTTAACCGCTGGTGTTTCGGGTGATGATCAAAAGTTGGATCAGATTCCGGTAATGTGTGAGTTTCCGGAAGTGTTTCCCGATGATATTGAGGAATTTCCACCTAACCGAGAGGTCGAGTTTGCTATTGAGTTGGTGCCTGGGGCGGGACCAATCTCAAGTGCTCCTTATAGGATGTCACCGTTAGAGATGGCCGAGCTAAAGTCTCAGTTAGAGGAATTGTTGGGTAAGAACTTTATTCGACCAAGTGTTTCCCCGTGGGGTGCTCCAGTGTTACTGGTAAAGAAGAAAGATGGAAGTATGCGGCTCTGTGTGGATTACAAGCAGCTGAACAAGGTCACCATAAAGAATAAATACCCATTGCCGAGAATTGATGATCTCATGGACCAGTTACAAGGAGCTGGGGTTTTCTCTAAGATCGATTTGTGATCCGATTATCACCAGATAAGGGTGAGGGGTGAGGATATCCCTAAGACCGCTTTCAGGACTCGTTATGGTCATTACGAGTACACTGTAATGTCCTTTGGGTTGACGAACGCTTCTGCAGTATTCATGGATTACATGAATAGAGTGTTCCATTCGTTTCTAGATAAATTCATGGTTGTCTTCATTGACGACATACTAATTTACTCCAAGACCGAAGAAGAGCATGCGGAACACTTGCGGACCGTGTTGCAAATTTTAAAGGAGAAGAAACTCTATGCGAAACTGTCTAAGTGTGAGTTCTGGAAGAGTGAGGTGAAGTTTTTGGGTCACGTGGTGAGTAAGAAGGGAATAGCCGTAGATCCAACCAAGGTAGAAGCTGTGATGGATTGGAAGCAACCAACCACAGTAACTGAGATAAGGAGTTTTCTGGGTTTAGCTGGCTATTACCGAAGGTTCATCAAAGGCTTTTCGCAATTAGCTTTGCCGTTGACAAAGTTAACTCGCAAAGACACTCCGTTTGTTTGGACTCCTGAGTGCGAGGAGAGCTTTCAGACATTGAAGAAAAAGTTGACCACTGCACCTGTGTTAGTGTTACCTGAGCCGAACGAGCCTTTTGAGGTGTACTGTGATGCATCGTTAAAGGGCCTAGGGTGCGTGCTGATGCAGCATCATAATGTGGTGGCGTATGCCTCACGACAGTTGAGACCTCACGAAGTTAGTTATCCTACGCACGATTTGGAACTCGTTGCGGTTGTGTTTGCCTTGAAGGTGTGGAGACATTATCTCTATGGGGTTAAGTTCCAAGTCTTCTCCGATCACAAGAGCTTGAAATACCTCTTTGATCAGAAAGAGCTTAATATGAGGCAAAGGAGGTGGATGGAATTATTGAAAAACTATGACTTTGAGTTAAATTACCATCCTGGAAAGGCGAATATAGTGGCGGATGCGTTAAGTCGAAAGTCGTTATATGCGTCTTGGATGATGCTTCAAGAGGAGAAGTTGCTCAAGGGATTCGAGAGTCTAAAAATTGGTGCTCGAGAAGTATCTGGAAACTTGTGTTTGAGCCGATTAGAAATCTCAAGTGACTTTAAGTCCAAACTCCTAAAGGCTCATGAAAATGATGAAGCATTATGGAAGGTGTTACCGGCTATCGAGCAAGGAAAACAGTGGAGAGTGTCGGAAGAAAAAGATGGGTTATGGAGATTCAAGGGTAGGATCATTGTGCCGGATGTTGGTACTTTGAGACAAGATATCTTAAGGGAGGCACACAAAAGTGGATTCTCCATTCACCCGGGAAGTACTAAGATGTACCATGATTTAAAGGTGATGTTTTGGTGGCCGGGTATGAAGAATGATGTGGCGGAATATGTTTCAAAGTGCTTAACTTGTCAAAAGGTAAAGATTGAACATCAAAGACCTTCCGGGATGTTGCAACCCTTAGAGGTTCCGCAATGGAAGTGGGAAAGTATTGCAATGGACTTTGTGTCGGGATTGCCAAGGACTAGGACTGGTTTTGATGCTATCTGGGTGATCGTGGACCGACTGACGAAGTCAGCTCACTTTTTACCCGTTCGGATGACTTACACCCTTGAGGAGCTAGCTCGGTTATACATAAAGGAGATTGTGAGACTCCATGGTGTACCTGCTACTATAATCTCTGATAGAGATCCTCGTTTCACTTCGAGGTTCTGGGGTGCATTTCAGAAAGCTTTTGGAACCCGATTAAGCTTGAGTACAGCTTACCATCCTCAAACAGATGGTCAATCTGAGAGGACGATCCAAACACTAGAGGATATGTTGAGAGCTTGTGTTTTGGACCAACCGACGAGTTGGGATCGGTATATGCCGTTAGTGGAGTTTGCATACAATAATAGTTACCATGCGAGCATCGGAATGGCTCCGTATGAGGCATTGTATGGGAGGAAATGTCAATCTCCACTATGTTGGTATGAAGCTGGAGAGAAAGGCTTGTTGGGGCCAGAAATGATAGCTGAAACCACTGAACAAGTCAAGAAAATCCGAGACAGGATGCTTACGGCGCAGAGTCGCCAAAAGAGTTACGCCGATCAGAGGCGGAAGCCCTTGGAATTTGAGGAAGGAGATCATGTTTTCCTGAAGGTTACTCCGACCACAGGAGTAGGTAGAGCGATTAAAGCAAAGAAGTTGAATCCTCGATACATTGGTCCATTTCAGATCCTGGAGAGGATTGGGCCGGTGGTGTATCGGGTGGCTCTACCACCTCATCTTTCGAACCTGCACGATGTGTTTCACGTGTCACAGCTTCGGAAGTACACTCCTGATGCTAGCCATGTGTTAGAAACTGAATCAGTTCAGTTAAGAGAAGATTTGACGCTTCCAGTGGCTCCAGTTAGAATTGACGATAGTAGTATCAAACGATTGCGTGGAAAAGAGGTTTCATTAGTCAAAGTGGCTTGGAGTCAAGGCGGTATTGAAGAACACACTTGGGAACTTGAGTCGGAGATACGAACGGATTATCCGCACTTATTCTCAGGTAATTGAATTTGAATTTTGTGGGCAAAATTCCCAATTAGGTGGGTAGAATGTAAGACCCGGTTAATTAATGGCTAATTAACCCATAAATGAGAATTTATTCTAGAAAGCCAAAAATGTTATTTTTATGGCTAAATGTGATAGAGGAAATTGAGACGAGAATTTCGATACCAATTTTATAGAAATCGGACCAAGATTGGACCGAACGGGCCAAACCGGACCAACCGGACCCAAAGTGGGCCCTTGGCCCAACATAACTAAACCAAAACCCTAGTTTTCAGCACTCTCTCTCCTCATTTGAGACACTAAACACGCTGAAATGGAGGCCATGGAGGGAAGAACACTCTCTCAAGTTCTATCTCTCACTTGATCTTCAAACCACCATAACTTTTGATCTAGAGCTCCGATTGCCGCTCCGTTTGCGGCCACGCGTTCAACGCGGAGAGCTCTACAAAACCCATACAATTAATCTTGAGGTAAGCCACGTTTTACTGTTCGAAATTCCAGCCCTTGATTTCGAGTTTCATGAGTAAAAATGTTGAGATTTTGGGTTCTTTGATGTTATAGGACTCAACTCTCTTGAAGGAGAAGGTTAATCTTGTCTCTTTGGACCTTGGGTGTGGTAAGATTCTCAACCCTAGTGTAATTTATTGTTCTATGAGGTTTGGGCATTGAGATGTTGTGTATGGGTATGATGATTGTGGCTTAGGTTGTGTATATGTGAATATTGGAGCTTGATTGGTGATTTTGGAAAGCTTGGAAGAGGGTTTTGTGTGATAAAATCTGTTCTTGGAGGTGTTGATACCTTGAGAGCTTGTGGACAAGTGGTTTGGAAGTGCTCCGGTTGAGCTTGGGAAATTGGCTAAGGTATGGTTTTGGTTTCCCGTATCTAATATGTAATGTGGTAGGAAATACTTAGGCTAGAGGCCCTAAGATAGGCATTGAATTGTTGGTGATGTTGAATGGTTGAAATATATGATGTGTTCATATATGTGATTATGAATATTGATGCCTTGATTGTGTGAAATATGAGAAATGCATGTTGTGATATATGCTTGATGGATGATTGAGGTTGAATTGATGGGTGGTACCATGTTGATGGTGAGTATGATATTGATTATGTATAATGATGGTTAATTGGAAATGGTATTATTGGAAATTGGGATGAGGAAGGATGTATGACATGATATTGTGTTTGTCCTTTAGCCATTTGATTGAGAAGTGTTAAAATGGTTGGACGTGGTTTTGGAAACCTTGGTAAAGTGTCAATGTGTGAGTTGAGGATGGCTTGTTGTTGATTTTGGTACATTTTGAATGATTTCAAAGAGAAGGGTTGAAATTGGCATGTTTGATTGATTTTGAAAAGAGTTGAAAGTGGCTTGTTTTGAAAATGGCACCTTGTGGTTTTGTATGAAAACATGGTTTTTGGGCATACTTTGACGGGACATAACTTGGACTACGGATCTCTGATTTGTGCCAAATCTGTTTAGAAATGAAATTGGATCCGGGATGTCCATGCCGTTCGAAGAACGGGTGAAAAACGATTTAAAATGAGGAAGTTATGTCCGTCGGAAGATTGGGGTTTGAATCTGTAAATTCTGCAGCTTTTAACTTAGAAAATTTTTAGCAGAATGACCCCTCGCGCGTAGGCGCACTTGGTGCGTATGCGCCGTTCTTCGAGAAAGCGCCATCCACGCATGCGCGTACGCATGGACCTGTTTTCATCCCAAAGTTGATTTTTGAGTTTTAAAAGCCAAATTTCATACTTCTAAGCCTCCGATCTCACCACTTATGTCTTAAATCATTATGATATGCCTAGCATGAGAAAAAAGGGCTAGTGAATGTGGTAACTTGCGAGTGAAGCAAGGGAAAAATGAATGATCATTGAGGATCAAAGATGATTATGTGAGATGCGGAGAATGGCGGTGGAAGTGCTTGTTGTGCCATGGGCCGAAGGGCCGTAATTGTTAATGAATTGGCTGGTTATGGATTTAACCGTGAGCCGGATGGCTAGATTATTGCCGTGTTACGGCGGAGCCATGTTTATGGCCAAGTATAAATGCATATATGATGTTGATTGAATTGTGAAGGTTTGCACTTCTACCATTGGAGATGAGGGTTTCCCTGGGTAGTAGCAATGGCTAGCCACCATGTGCTCCAGGTTGAGACTCGAAGCTCTTTTGACCCTATGTCGTAAGTGTGGCCGGGCACTGTGAAAAGCCCGGATGAGCTCGCCCCCATAAATATTCACCAGTGATGGTGATGGATAAATATTCACCAGTGAGGGTGATGGATATGGATCATGATTATGATCAAGTTTATGATGAGTATAACTCGAGTTGGGGATGCACGACAGAGGGACAGTCCAATGGCTAGCTACCAGGACTTGTCGGGTTGGCTCTATAACCGACAGATGATATCATCAGCCACTAGGGACAGGCATGCATCATAAGCATACTACATGAATTGTTTGAGATTGCCTATTTGACTGCATATTACTTGCTAATTGCCTAAATGTCTTATTTGTTCCTATTTGTAAATCTCTTGTCTGATATAACTGTGTTTGCTATATTATACTCCTGCTGGTTGTTGGGAGGTCTGAAGGAAGTAGAAAGGGAAGTATTAGTTAGACTGAAGGATCTTTAGTTAATTGCCGCTTACGGTTTAGCTTGTTTATAAGCTTTGATATTTTTTGGAGGAAGTTCTAGGATTGCCTTCGGCTTTCCTCTATTATTATGTATTATATATGTGGAAGCTGTTACCGTACTGGGGACCTCTGGTTCTCACCCATGCGGATTTTGTGGTTTTCAGATGCAGGACGCGAGGCTTCTCGTTGAGGCATGCTGGGGACTTCTGGATTAGCGAAGATTCTTGTTCTCGGGACTCTATCTTAATTTATATATCTTGTTTAGATACTTTTATCTCCATTAAATAATACAAACTGTGATGACTCCTTCTAGAGGGGATTTTGGAGATTAGGTTTTCGGTATTTATGTCCCTTTGGGTTTTCCTTGGGGTTTTCCTTATTTTATTATATGTATATATTGCTATGCTCGAACCGGTTACCTTCGCAGCCGGATTTTGAGTCTTGATATTCCTGTTTTTGATACTCTTTATATATATGATCTCGCGTTAGCTTATCCCGGTTCGTTACGTTGTCGGTCGAAGTGTTCCCCGTTCGAGTTACGGTTTTTGTTTACCCCCTTTTTCTACAAGGCTCCTAGTTATAATCAATCATTCATACTACTATACGTACTAAATTTTTGTTTTAGAGGTCGTAATACCTTGCCATCTCTGAATTATGACTTAAGCATAAGTCTCTGTATGGTAGGGTGTTACATTTGTCGAAGCCTTTAGGGAGTTTTGCTTTCAGAATTCTTTCAGTGAAGGGAGTGGCTCCCATTATCACGTGGTCACTTCTTGTGCGTTTGGCCTCTCGATGTCGTCGGTCGTCGTCCGTGTCATGTTGATGAGCCGGGTTGCGTGAGACGCTGCGATCATACCTTTTGCCGTGTCGTTGTTCAGGCATCCTGTCGTGTCTCTGGTCACGGGAGATGCTGTGATTGTATCTCTTGGCATGTCGCCGTTCTGGTGATCTGCCGTGCCTGGTTTCATGGCGAGATCTTGATCTGGAGGTTGCATGACTTCCGTTTTCGGCGTTATGCTTTTCTTTAGGTGTAACTCGGCCTTTGAGGTCTTGCACCCTGAGGCACAGCTCTTTGGTTTATCTGGACCGACTTCTCTTCTAGGCCGTCGGGTGGTCGGGCTTCAGTGGGAGGACGGTTGTCCTCTCTTGGTTGTTGCTGGGTTGAGGTTGGTTGGCGATGTGCGCGCTTATTATCCTCCCGTGGGTGGGAGGAGTGTTATCTTGGAGTTCGGGAGTTGGGGTGTTGGGTGGAGGATTGCTCCTCGAGGTTCTCCGTCATGCCACCACGATTTGGCTGTCCCCCCCATCTGTGCAAGAACCTTGAGAACTTTCTTGATCTCTTGGCTCCTGAGAGGTTTGAGCTTGGCCACGGTGGTAGTGTTTAAGGAGGTCGTTCATGATGAGCTTCCTTATGAATTTTCAGTAAGGTCCGAAGGGAATCATGGCGACAGAGTTGTCATAGGTAAGGCGGCGGATGGCAGAGGTTTGGAACCTGGTGTTGAAGGAGGTGACCTTGTGGGTTTGGAGAAAGAGCTTGAAGAGTTCAAAAGAAGAAGCAACCACGGTGGGCATGGAGCCGAAATAGAGGGAGAAGATGGAGCCATGGCGCTTGGAGAGACAGATAAGGGAGTGGTGAATGAGAGGGTGCAAGAGGTGGAGGTGTCCCACTAAAGGGAGGCGAGACTTTGGGCTCGAAGGACTTGGAATTTCACCGTTGGAGTAGGGCGAAGGTGCATAAAGAGTGTTATCACTAAGAATGTGATTGCAAGTCGAAGAAACATTGTTTCTTTGGGATTTCGCCATTGGAGTAGGGCGAAGGTGTGTTATCACTGCAAAGGTGATGCAAGTTAAGGAAACATTATTCCTTTGGGATTTCGCCGTTGGAGTAGGGCGAAGATGTGTTATCACTGCAAATGTGATGCAAGTTAAGGAAACATTATTCCTTTTTGCTCTCAGTTGCACGCAAGAAATCTGAGTTTGATTATTGCTCTTCTGGGTTATCCGCCATGCCGCCACAACGCTGCAAAGTTCCCACAGACGGCGCCAATGTACAAGATGTCTCTGGTACGGGTTGAGAGATGGATCGAGAACTTGCGGGTTGAGGCAGATGCCGGATCACTTGACTGGAGCAATAGGGGAGGTACCTGCAAAGACACTCCGACGCTCAAGTTAGAATGGATCTAAGAGGTATAAGGTGTGAGGAATGAATGAATACCTGGAGGGACCTGGGTCTTCTATTTATAGGTGATGGTGAATATCTTATCTTATCTTATTTGGCTAAGATAAGGGAGACGTTTGAATTATCTTATCTTATCTTATCTTATCTTATTTGGCTAAGATAAGGGAGACGTTTAAATTCGAAAGTTGGTTAGGAGCTCTAGTGGGTTGGTTCCGGACCTTCTGGAAGGGCGAAGCGGGTCAGACCCTGATAACCGGATTCGGAGACCGTTCCAAGTGTAGGATCCGTAGGCCGGATCCGTAACATATATATTGACACCTTCTAATTATATTTGAGTGTGTTTAATATATCCAAAAAATATTTTTAATCTTTTATTAAGATACGATTAACTATAACGCATTTGTCAAAAAGTGTCATATTTAAAATTAAATATATTATATATTTGACACGTAAAAATAACAACTCAATGCAATATTTATATTTTATATCCGATGAAATAATAAGTGATTGGATTATTAATATCTAATTGATTAATAAAAAATTAACTTTGAGTATAAAAAATAGAAAAAAATATTAAAAGATTTTTTGTGCCGATAATAATAATATTATGAAAGAATAAAGATTGGATAAAATTGAGTTTCACATTTCATGGCATGTGATGCCCACATGCTTTAGTTGGGGAATGGGAACATAGAAGACTGAAACTCAAGACAACTTCAAAGAAAACCAACTCTTTTATTTGTGGGGTCACTAATCGGTTTGAATATAATTATAATGTGTCTCCCTATTATTTGTATGTATATACCTACCATAATGCTACTTGGTACAAAAAATAAGTACACCAAGCAGTACGAAAAAAAAAAAAAAGTTTTCCAACTACAAATTTCCAAAATTTCATCATGGGGTGAAAGGACCAACATTATTTGTATCAAAAGCTAGAAAATATTATCGCGCTCCAAATACAATTTCTCTTGCTTGTACATAAATAAATTCTTAACATCAAATATAAAATCTCTTTCACATATTTTCATACTATATCCAATTCTCTATATTTTATTTTCAACAATATCTCTTTTTTTGGATATGTCAAATCTTTTATTCACGAGTCTTCCACAAGTATCCTTAATTAGTTCATTTAAAAATACTTATTATTCTTCTTAATTAATTAAGTTGGAACTTGGAAGCAATACTTTGACCTTGAACTCAAATAATTCATTTTTTCGTGTATCCTTTTTTCTTTATTTATTTTCCATATAGTAAACCTACCGGGACATTACAGTACCCGTATTTTATTCTCCAAAATTAATGAAACAAAATACTTTATAAATATAAAAAAGCAGCTACACTAATTTGTGTATATTTATAGTTATATATATTTTTTAATAAAATAATCAACCACTAAAACATATACAGTTCATAATTAAAAGTTTTTCAATAGAATAATCAGGATTTTTATGAACATCTAAAAATCAAAAACCATTATTTTTTTATTTGTATTTTAATTATAAATATGAATCTAACTTGATTTTATTATTTATAAAATTTATATTAGCTGTACTTAAATGTAAATCAAATTTAATTATATTATTTATAAAATTTAGATATAAATATAATTATATATAAATCTTTTTGTATTACTATGATAAGTAGTTAATTGATGATTAATTTTCATATTCAATTAATTAATTAATATTGTTGAAAATTAAAAGCGATGGGATTTCGTATAATGGATTTAAATAATAAAGCTTCCATTCATGTAAATGTGAACACAAGTGACCCAATTGGAACGGTAACTTTGATTCAAATCATGGGTTGACAATTCCATTCAACTCAATTCATATACATGGGTTGACAATGTTCACCATCGATGAGGCGTATTAGGTGGGAGGCTGCTGTTGGGTTTTTCTCTCCTTTGTGAGGCCCAAGCCCAACATTTTGAGGGTGTCTCTTGCACCCATTGTGCCACAACCCTAGTTCAGATTTTTGGGGTCATTGAGAGTGAGTGAGAGTAGCCACCAAGTGAGAGAGAAGGGGAAAAACAAAATTCCCGTTTTTGCCCAAAGCAGTAAATTTCAAATATCAGTTTCTCAGTTGTTCACCGTTGGATCGGTTTGAAATTTAAACTGCGTGTTCCTATCATCTTGTTCTTCATTCTGGTCGGTGAAGATGTTGATTGGAGATTTGCAGTGAGAGAAATTGGCTTCGCAAGAGAGAAATTAGGTTTCCCGTTTTTACACAGAGCAGCAATTTTAGAACGGCAGTTTCTCATTCTTTCACCGTTGGATCGACGTGAAATTTGAACTGTAGATTCTTCATATCTTGTTCTTCATTCTGGACGGTGGAGATTTTAATTGGATGTCTACAGAGGGAGAAATTGGCTTCGACAGTAGCTCTGTTTTTTGGGTATATTTCATCTTCTTGCTTTTCATTTGTGAGCTTTGGTGCTTTAATGTTTTGGCTGGTTATATGCACATTTTTGTGCTTTATTTGAGACTCTCTTGTACCTCATTTGATTATAGTGGAGCTATTTCATTGGTCTGGACGACTCGTGGTTTTTACCTCTCACCTTGAGGGGGTTTTCCACGTTAAAATCTCGGTGTGTTCTTATTATTGCTTTACTTACTATATTTGCTTGTTATAGTTGCTGCCATATTGTGTTGTGAGTGCTTCCATATTGTTCTTGTGTTGGACATTTGTGTCATTTCCGCTGCTAGGCTCTTTCATACTGGTATCAGAGCTTGTTGGTATTTTTCTGGGCTTGTGAGTTTGTGAACAATGGAAGCTAATACTAATACTAGTAGGATGATCACTCTTAATGGTCCTAATTATGATTTGTGGAAGTCAAAAATGGAAGATTTGCTTTATGTCAAGAATTTTCATCAACCAGTTTTTGGTACAGAGAAGCCTAATGATAAATCTGATGATGATTGGACTTTGTTGCATAGACAAGTCTGTGGATATATTAGGCAGTGGGTTGACGATAATGTGTTGAACCATATTATTGGAGAGACACATGCTCGGACCCTTTGGATTAAGCTTGAACAGTTGTATGCTCGAAAAACTGGGAATAACAAGATGTTTTTGATCAAGCAGTTGTTGGCTTTGAAGTATACAGATGGGACATCAATCACAGATCACTTGAATAATTTCCAAGGAATTATGAATCAGTTATCTTCCATGGGTATCAAGTTTGATGAAGAGGTTCAAGGATTGTTACTTCTTGGCTCCTTACCAGACTCGTGGGAAATTCTCAGAATGTCATTGTCCAATTCTGCTCCTGATGGTGTAATCTCTATGGATCTTGCCAAGAGCAGTGTTTTGAATGAAGAGATGAGAAGAAAGTCACAAGGTACATCGACTACACATTCAGATGTTCTTGTTTCTGAGTCTAGGGGGAGAAGCAAAAGTCGAGGTCCTAAAGGTAGAGATCAAAGCAGAAGCAAGTCTCGAGGAAAGTATAAGAATATTGAGTGTCATCATTGTGGTCAAAAGGGACATGTGAAGAAATTTTGTTGGCAGCTAAAGAAGGAGAAAGCCAAGGCAAGTAAAGACAAGAACACAAATAAAGATGATGGTAGCAAGGAAGACAAGGTTAATGTAACTCATGATGATTTTCTTGTTGTTGAGGAGTTTGAATCTGTTAACCTTGTTGATAATAGCACTAGTTGGGTGATTGATAGCGGTGCTTCTATTCATGTTACATCTAGGAGGGATTTGTTTACGTCCTATACTCCTGGTGATTTTGGTGATGTAAAAATGGCTCATCAAGGTGTTGCAAAATGTGCCGGTGTTGGACAGGTTTGCTTGGAAACCTCCAACGGTACCAAGTTGACTTTGAAGCGTGTGAAGCATGTTCCAGATATTCGGTTGAACTTACTTTCTGTTGGTAAGTTGTGTGATGAAGACTTGGATAGCTCATTCTCTCGTGATAGTTGGAAGCTCACCAAGGGTTCCATGGTTGTTGCTAGAGGTACTCGACACTCTACTCTTTATTTAACTCAAGCAAAGATTGTGAAAGATTTTGTTAATGCTGCTGAGTTTGTTGATGAAACTGATTTATGGCATAAGAGATTATGTCATATGAGTGAGAAGGGCATGAATATGTTATCCAAGAGAAATCTTTTATCTGGTTGTAAGGTTGCTTTGCAAAAGTGCAACCATTGCTTTGCTGGGAAACAAAACAGGGTTTCTTTCAAGAGCCACCCACCTTCAAGGAAGTCAGAGATACTTGACTTGGTGCATTCTGATGTATGTGGGCCGATGAAGACAAGAACACTTGGAGGGTCTATCTATTTTGTAACCTTTATTGATGATCATTCTAGGAAATTATGGGTTTACACTTTGAAGACCAAAGATCAAGTTTTGAATGTGTTCAAGCAATTTCAAGCTTCTGTTGAAAGAGAAACTGGGAAGAAGTTGAAATACATTCGTACTGACAATGGTGGTGAGTACTCAGGTCCATTTGATGCTTATTGTAAAGAGCATGGTATAAGACATCAGAAGACTCCTCCGAAGACTCCCCAGTTGAATGGCTTGGCTGAAAGGATGAACAGAACATTGGTTGAAAGAGTTAGGTGCTTATTGTCACAGTCTGGATTGGCAAAATCTTTTTGGGGTGAAGCTTTGAGCACTGTTGTTCATGTCTTGAACCGAACACCATGTGTTCCCTTGCAATTTGAAGTGCCAGAGAAGGTATGGTCAGGTAAAGATGTTTCTTATGATCATTTAAGAGTCTTTGGATGTAAAGCTTTTGTTCATATTCCTAAAGATGAGAGATCTAAGCTTGATGTAAAGACAAGGCAATGTATTTTTATTGGCTATGGCATGGATGAGTTTGGTTACAGGTTTTATGATCCTGTTAACAAAAAGGTGATTCGGAGTAGAGATGTTGTCTTTGTTGAAGACCAAACATTGAAGGATGTTGATAATGCTGAGAAGCCAATAGTTCAGCCTGGTGATGATTTTTCTGACTTGGATATTACTCCCTCTATGCCTATGGTAGAAGATGGTAGAGTTGAAGTTCAAAATAATGAGCATGATACAAGTGCAGGTGAAGATGGAACAGTTGATCCAATACTTGATGAAGTTGGTGATGATGATCAATATGAAGAACCAGCTTTAGAAATTCCTGCAAATGCACTTAGAAGGTCTACAAGAGAGAGAAAGCCTTCGTCAAGGTATTCTCCACATGAGTTTGTTTTGTTGACTGATGGGGGAGAACCTGAATGCTTTGGAGAGGCTGTTGAAGATGAAAGCAAAGCTCAATGGCTTGAAGCTATGCAAGAAGAAATGAAGTCCTTGCTTGAGAATGATACCTATGAATTGGTGAAGCTACCGAAGGGTATGCGAGTTTTGAAGAACAAATGGGTATTCAGAATCAAGAATGAAGAACACAATTCTAAGCCTCGGTATAAGGCTAGATTGGTTGTTAGAGGCTTTAGCCAGAGAAAAGGTATTGATTATGAGGAGATCTTTTCTCCTGTTGTGAGGATGTCATCCATTCGTGCTGTGCTTGGATTAGCAGCGTCTCTTGATTTGGAGATTGAGCAAATGGATGTGAAGACAGCTTTTCTTCATGGTGATTTAGACAAGGAGATCTACATGGAGCAACCGGAGGGCTTTGTTGTTAAAGGAAAGGAAGATTTTGTGTGCAAGCTTAAGAAGAGTCTTTATGGGTTGAAGCAAGCTCCAAGACAGTGGTACAAGAAGTTTGAATCTGTTATGGGGAAGCATGGTTACCATAAGACAACTTCAGATCATTGTGTATTTGTGCAAAAATTTTCTGATGATGATTTTATCATTCTTTTGCTTTATGTGGATGATATTTTGATTGTGGGCAAGAATGCTTTGAGGATTAATGAGTTGAAGAAACAGTTGAGTAAGTTCTTTTCTATGAAGGACTTGGGTCCTGCCAAACAAATTTTGGGCATGACTATTACTCGTTATAGAGATTCCAAGAAGCTTTATTTGTCACAGGAGAAGTACATAAAGAAGGTGCTTCAAAGGTTTGGCATGAATGATGCCAAATGTGTTGCTAGTTCTTTTGCTCCTCATTTTAAGTTGAGTACCAAGCAGTGTCCAACCACTGATGAGGAGAAACAAGCAATTGATGAAATTCCTTATGCCTCAGCTGTTGGAAGCTTGATGTATGCTATGGTGTGTACTAGACCAGACATTGCTCATGCAGTTGGTACTGTGAGTCGTTTTCTCTCTAATCCAGGTAAAGAACATTGGAATGCTGTTAAATGGATTATGAGATATCTCAAAGGTACAACTAACTTGAGTTTGAGTTTTGGTGGTGAGAAACCTTTGCTAGTTGGCTTTACTGATGCAGACATGGCAGGAGATATTGATTCTCGAAAGTCTACTTCAGGTTATTTGGTCAAGTTTGCAGGGGGAGCTATTTCATGGCAGTCAAGGCTACAAAAGTGTGTTGCACTTTCTACCACAGAGGCAGAGTTTATTGCAGCAACTGAAGCATGTAAAGAGTTGTTGTGGATGAAGAAGTTTCTTGCAACACTTGGTTTCAAGCAAGACCGTTATGTGTTGTTGTGTGATAGCCAAAGTGCTATTCATCTTGCCAAGAATTCTACTTTTCATCCAAGATCTAAACACATTGATGTTAGGTATCACTGGATACGGGATGTGTTAGATTCAAAGTTGTTGGAACTTGAGAAAGTTCACACTGATGACAATGGTGCTGATATGATGACAAAAGCATTGTCAAGAGAAAAGTTTGAAACATGTTATTTGATCGCCGGAATGGCGAGAGCCTCCACCTAGTCGAGAAGGGGGAGATTTGTTGGGTTTTTCTCTCCTTTGTGAGGCCCAAGCCCAACATTTTGAGGGTGTCTCTTGCACCCATTGTGCCACAACCCTAGTTCAGATTTTTGGGGTCATTGAGAGTGAGTGAGAGTAGCCACCAAGTGAGAGAGAAGGGGAAAAACAAAATTCCCGTTTTTGCCCAAAGCAGTAAATTTCAAATATCAGTTTCTCAGTTGTTCACCGTTGGATCGGTTTGAAATTTAAACTGCGTGTTCCTATCATCTTGTTCTTCATTCTGGTCGGTGGAGATGTTGATTGGAGATTTGCAGTGAGAGAAATTGGCTTCGCAAGAGAGAAATTAGGTTTCCCGTTTTTACACAGAGCAGCAATTTTAGAACGGCAGTTTCTCATTCTTTTCCCGTTGGATCGACGTGAAATTTGAACTGTAGATTCTTCATATCTTGTTCTTCATTCTGGACGGTGGAGATTTTAATTGGATGTCTACAGAGGGAGAAATTGGCTTCGACAGTAGCTCTGTTTTTTGGGTATATTTCATCTTCTTGCTTTTCATTTGTGAGCTTTGGTGCTTTAATGTTTTAGCTGGTTATATGCACATTTTTGTGCTTTATTTGAGACTCTCTTGTACCTCATTTGATTATAGTGGAGCTATTTCATTGGTCTGGACGACTCGTGGTTTTTACCTCTCACCTTGAAGGGGTTTTCCACGTTAAAATCTCGGTGTGTTCTTATTATTGCTTTACTTACTATATTTGCTTGTTATAGTTGCTGCCATATTGTGTTGTGAGTGCTTCCATATTGTTCTTGTGTTGGACATTTGTGTCATTTCCGCTGCTAGGCTCTTTCAGCTGCGAGCTTTTTTCTTCTTTCTTCTTTTTTTCCCGTGTTAATATATGCGTTAAGAATATATTTTTAAAATATTATGAAAGAAAATATATAGTACACTAAAGTTATTACAAAATAACCTTTTTTTATTTATCTAATATCGTAAAACGGTTATTTTTCTAATAATAAAAGGGTTATGTTTTATTTCATTAAAAAATTCATTCTGAAAATATTATTAACATTTTTTTATTAATCCATACTTTATTATATTTCATAGTCAAATTTGAGAAGTATGTGAATAATAGTTACGTATTTTCGCTCTCATATTTATGAAATATAGAAGCAATACACATAAATATTGTTAGATATGTAGAACTAATTTGGATAAATAATGTAATTAAGGTCTTTTAAAAAGGTTATGCTGTATTTCATTTTTTAGTTATAAAAGTATTTATTTAAAAGATAATAATAAAAAATTATTTATTATAAAAAATGCTTTTTTATTTTTTATAAATATTTTAAATAATTTCGTAAAAAATTACAAATTAATTTTAAAAATTAATTATATCAAACATTAATGTTATATAATTTTTATAAGTTAAAAATTAAAAAAATTATTTATAAATTTATTTAAATTAATCTATAATTATTTATATTTTCTTAATCAGCTTATTAAATTTTTGGAAGAAGTAGTTTAATAATGATAAATATGATTCCTTGGTCCTTACATGATTTAATAAATATATTTTTATTAAAATAAGAAAAGCTCTATTTGACTTGGTTATGGGAACCGGTACTGTTATAAATGGCGTTTTGGTAATTCTATTATTAATTTACCAAGGCAGTTTCATATTATAAGTGAACATTTCAATATGCTCCAATAGCTTTCCTTGAAAGTGTGTCCGATCATTGGTCTTTGGTCACAGCAAAATCAACCAATATGATCTAAACTAAGAGATTATCATCAAGTTGAATAATATAAATAACTAGCTATATGGTAACATAGAAATATACATAAACTGAAAGTCAAAATATTATATTAATCTTTTGGCATCAATGCTCCCTAACAATGGAATCTCACGTCAGTGGCATATCTAAATTAGGGTTAATTAACTCTTGTTATTTATTTATTTTTTAATTTTTACATAGTATGACATAAAGAAATTGTCACAATAAAGAGAAACCCAATGCAACAGTGCATCCCCTTTGATAGTGTTTTGCAAATTCACAAGCAAGTTTTATTTATCCCTTTGAATTTTCAATTTAGTACTACGTTCTAATATTAGACTTGTTTATTCCCTTTCACATGCAATGCCACTGACAATTGAACAGTGGTAATTATTGCTTCAATGATTATTCATTTATAAATGAAAAATCATATACTTTAACAATGGATTTAAATGATTATTATTGATTGATGGGTGGTTTTCACATGCAGACAGAGTGCATGTCTGGGAATTTAATGGATGGTCGGTCTTCACTTTTTTCTTTTTTCTTTTTTTAGATGGAGCCTTATTATTGCACTCACTATTATTAGAATTATTCTTATGACCAATTTTTTAGGTTTCCTTCATTTTAAAATTTAATAACGTATTTTTATTTACGTCCACTGATGCGGAATATTCAGAGGTTCTTTGGCATATGATGATTGAATTTAATTCCTTTTTTTTTTTTTTACCAGATTGCAAGTTTTAAATCCATTTAGATTTGTTTGATTGACCACTATTTTGCGGTTTATTTTCTATTGAATTGAGCAGATTTTATTTATTATTTTCACACTTATTCATATAATTCGCATATTTTACATTTTTCTTTCTAATTTTGTGCTATGATTGAAAACATATTTCTTTGGCCTTAAATTCGTTAATTTTAATCTTCTCTTATTACCATTTGATGCCGTGATATGTGTGTTAAGTGTTTTTAGGTTTTATAGGGCAGGAATGGCTTAGAGGATGGAAAAGAAGCATGCAAAAGTAGAAAGAACACAAGAAATCAAGTATTTCAAGATCTGGTAGTGACGCGTACGCGTGACCAGGAATTTGTTCACCGACGCGTACGCGTGACAGAGCGTCACGTGCTACATTAAACAGAAAATGCTGGGGGTGATTTTTGGGCTGTTTTTTGCCCAGTTTCAAGCCCGAAAATGAATATTAGAGGCTGCAGAGTGGAGCAGAATGGAGAGAATCAATCATTCAACATTCATTCAAACAATTTTAGGTTTTAGATGTACTTTTCTAGAGAGGGAGGCTCTCTCCTCTCTCTAAATTTTAGGTTTTTTAGTTTTATTTCTTCTCCAATGCAGATTTCCATCTTGCTTTAATTTAGTATCTCTTCTACATTCTCACAACTAGAAAATGGATTAATACAAACAGATTTACAAATGGATTTAGTCTTTATTACAGATGAATTTTTAGTTACCGACCAAATTACCGACGGATCTTGTCCCTCTATAAAAGCCCCGTCAGAAATTATTTACCGAAGGATTTTTTTCCGTCGAAAAATTACAGACGAATTTTTACCAGTTACCGACGGATTTTCCCTCTGTAAATTCTCCATCCATTTCCCTTAGCCGACGAACTTTCCGACGGATTTTCCGTCTGTAATTACAGACGGATTTTCAGACGGATTTTTCGTCTATAATTACAGACAGATTTTCAGACGGATTTTTCGTCTGTAATTACAGACGGATTTTCTGACGGATTTTCCGTCAGTAATTGGCAGTACATTTTTCGATAGATTTTTCGTCTGTAATTTGAACCTTGAAAAATCATCCCACACTCTGAATACAAACAGAAAATCCGTCTGTAAATCCGTCAGTAAGGTAAAATAGAATTTTTTTTTAATTTTTCCATTACAAAATAAATACTTTAGATTTGTTTTCTAAATTTACTCCATAAAACACACTGTAAATTGAAAAAAGAAGAAAGCCAAAAATCACATAGATAAACATAATATTCATTACATGATACCTATAAAATTGGATGTTATTTTTTAACACCATTATTCAATATCTCACTGTCTCAATAAAAAGATACCCTAAAAATTTTTTTAAACTACAACAGAGAAGGGCAGGACTTTCAGCCTAAATTTTAAAACTATTTCCTCATGCTCCCTTTAAAGTTTAAACTCTCCAATCTAATCTGAGTTACATGATGCTTCACTCCATGGCAGACTCTTGTATGGTTGAAACTTGAATGTATTTGTTCATCTACTTCTTCTTTGATCTGAGACATGGAATCCGATATTGTTGTATACGGCATTCATACAGACCTCGAGCCATTCATCCATTGAAGCATCTGTTGATCTAGTCCCAACTTCAACCTTTGGAGCCCTCTTTGTTTTCTGAGAAAATATTCATAACATTATCAAAAAGAGTATGAAAGTGGCTTGAGAGATAGACAAAATCATAATCAGCTTCGTTTCTCAATATTATATATGCTTGAACAAAAAAAAAATGTAAAAAAGCCAATCTATATGACATCTGATACCATCCATGTCAGTTAAAATAGCACAACACTAACACGATCTCTCCAAATAATGAATTAACTTGTGACCTCATGACATATTGCAGCAGTAATTCCTGGTTATTGTTAAAAAAATCCAAGCAGTCTATGCAATATAATTCCTGGTTATTGCTTAATACAAAGATCATCTAATAAATCATCAAAATATATAAAAAGTAATTCAATGAGAAAATACATCAGCAAACAGCAACCAAAGTGCTGCTATAGAACATACCCTGTGAAGGAATATTGGAACAGTCCCTCTGGTGTCAAGTTTGGTGTCAGGAAACAGTAGAAGACGCCAGTCAGCTTCAACGCATATGCAGCCACTTTCCCCAGTTGGGTCAACACATTAGTAGCTTTGCTGCTGAAGTAATTGATCCAATAAGTCAAAATAACACCCAAGAATAAAAAACTGAAACGGTTGGAGGGAAGAGCAAGTTACCGTCTTGAGTGTCGATGCAAATCCCAATGGAGGAACATCAGTCGATTTTCCCCTTTCATATTTTTGTTGATAGACCTAACAGCATTAGCAAACTCGGCTCGCAGAATAGTTTCTCGTGGCTTCTTCTCATGTGTCTTGAACAAAAAAAATGAAAATCAGAAAACATTCTAGTTTAGAGGTTAGACACAACCGAGAAATTCAATATTCCTAACTGTTCATTAGAAATGGGAAGCTGCCTACCTTAATCAAGTTCAATATGATAATTGGATTTCCATATCTCTTAACAAGATTTTCAAAATGAAGCCTTGTGGCTTTAAAGGTGTTGTCCTTCTTTGATACTAGAAAAAGAAAAAAGAAGCAAAAAAGCTCTCAGAAAAAATTACATAACAAGCAGAGAATAGTTGCTTCCATATCATACATATAATGTCAGGTTTTATGTTCAATGGAGAGGCTTCTTGAGATCAGAACATAGGGATTGAACCCCGGATATGCACCACGAAACTTATTTTCATCGGGCTTCTATCACGAGAATCTGCAAAGACTATCTGCTCTGTCTCAACATCATTAGCTACTCTTCCCTTTTCATTCAATCCTCGTTTCAGATATCTGCATCACAAGATACAGCAAGCAAGGAATATGTCAAGAAATAAGTAAGATAAAAATGCCAAAATTTGCAGGAAAATACCAAGTTTCTGGGTGATAAATCACCCGTTTACATGAATTTCATGGATTGAAGTACTTGGCAGAAACCAGTAAAAAAACCTCAATTAGAAAAATTAAAATGTAAACAAAAGCAGATGTATATCTTCAAGGACTGCAAGTGTAAAGAATTGAAACAGAATGTAGCTTTATCATGTGACAAACTCATATAAAAGATTGAAAAAGTACAAACCTTGTCCCAGCATAGTGCCGCGAGCGCCTAGCAATGATAGTCAAGTGAAAATCCCTACCAGAAATAGAAAGTTTGACCTACACAGCGTGCCATAAATGAACAACTGTCAACAAGAAAATGCATAACCTTTTGTGAGGAATAGGGTTGACCTGAGGACCACAGAAATTTAGAATTAGAGACAATTAGAGAGTACCACAGAAAGATGATAGGGTTGACCTGAGGAAGCCCACATTGTGCATACACACTGAAGAGAGACAATCAACATATATGGTACAATAAAAAATAAAACAAAAACAAAAACTAAGGAACAGAAAAAGGATATACATGTGTCCTCTTCCATACATGTTTAAGCAAAAAAGAAGTTGCACTGCATACCTGGACACCTTCCCAAAGCTTCTGCCTCCTCATGTGTCCTCTTCCAGTTAGGATTCCCAAACCCCAATCACATAGCCCTTCACATCAAACCTTCGAACCAGAAAAAATCTAATTTTCAGACACTTATCGCCAAACTAATATAGCAAGAAAATAAGTTTACCGCTAGACCACATGCAACTGCTAAATGGTAGAATATAGAGTCCAAAAACAAAATATATAGCCAAGCCAAAACACAAGGATATATATATAATAGCAGGAAGCTTGTAGTTCACATTCACATTAGCTAGAAGCTTATATAAATCATTTTTATAAAAAAGTAAGCTTCAATAAATTAGTACAAAACCAGTACTTCCGTTTGTTTGGCAAAATTATGTGAAAAAAATCTAAACTTTTGAATATTTGAGCTTCATATCACATTGAAAACATCATGATTATCTTGCTAAAATTCTTTGCATTACCACCCACCAAAAAACCAATAACACATTCATTCAAGATTTAAGTTTGACTGGAAAAGCCAGGTGATTGATAAAGGGAAGAGCTATATAAAGCATGCCTGATATTTTATCTCCGGTGTCAATTGAAATTTAACCTGGTTTATCTGCAAAATAAAACAAGCAAAGTAATTGATTATGATTATATATGCACACTCCTGAAGGGGGGAAAAAGAATAAATAAAGCATATAGACACGATGAAATCAATAGAGGTAAGTTGAAGAGTCTAGAGAAGTCTAAAAGGATCAAAATCAGTTAGCGCTTTAAGAGATGCAACTAACATAAGTGTAGAATGTCACATATGCCCCCTGTGGTCTATATATATATATATATATATATATATATATATACACACACACACACACACACACATACTATGAGCTGAGCATTAACTCAGTCATCAATAACAGAATCTAATTCACATCTTCTATTCGCTTTCTGTTTCTATAAAAAATGTTGCAATGCCATTCAAAAATGATCTGATTATTGATTTACATGACCAAAAGTAGCAGTAGTATATATCTACTCTATTCTTGTTGAAAAGTTGCAGAATCAGTATTGATCTTTCAAATACACAATTCATATATACCTAGTACTGGGAACATGTAGTTTAGAATTTCTTGAGTCCACCAATCATATTTCATGTTCTATCCAATTTTCTATTCCTCATTCACTCAAGGGAAAAGCACAAAGCCTGGCATTCAATTTGACATCAGGCAAACTAAATATAAGATACAGATACCAAATATACAGCATTCTCATAAAGACATCCAAGAATGTAGTGATCAGTGACACATCCAAGTGTAATCATAGAGATAGAGAACCAATATAAAAAGAAGCATTTTCATACCCGACCATCACTTGTAGGCTTTGTGTCGAAGATCAAAGAATTCTTAAAACCAATTTGTTGTTTTGTCTTCCTGTTTTCATCTCAATCAAGTAATTGCTGAAAACAACAACAACAACAAGTTGCGAAAGAGAAAATTGACTAACATGAGAAGAAGAAAATTACATTGAAAGAAAGCAAGAATAAAAACAACTGAAAAATGTAAAGAGAAAAACCAATATGGCAACATAAACATTAGTTGAAACAAGAATGGCCTTCACAACAAATAGCTATTAGGTAATTTTTCACATGAAAGGGGAACTAAAAAAATATAAAAAAAAAAAACACTCAAATCGAAGCAAAGCTAAAAACTATGATGTGTAGAGACAAACATATCGCTGATGGCAAAAGTTAGAGAAGAAAGCATTTGTTTGGCCGCAGGAGGTGGAGGCTGAGGAAATGGTAGAAGCTCGAAATTTATCACAAGGAAATTAATATGAGTTCGAGCAGAAATAAGAACAAGTAGTGCGCGTGAAAGAGAGCTTAAACCCTAACCTTGAGTAGAGGCGATACAGATCCATCGTTAAGAGTGAAGATATCGAAAATTTAGAAGCAAATTTAGAAGCATAACGTCAATAAGATCTTGAGCTGTAACACTGAATAACAAGCAAATGATTATCAAACAATGAAAGTTGTAAATAATTATCAAACAAATAGCTCAAATTGAATTACAAATTACTTGAACAGAGTAGAACAGAACATATTCAATGTTCGTCCAAGCAAATGATTCAAACGAAAAGCTTCGATTACAGAAAAAAATCATCAAAATTAGAGTAAACCCGCATATTCGAATGAAGCACAAAAGTAGAGTATGATAAACCTAAAACTGGCACAGAAAAATTGAGCCCTAAGGTTTATCACGAAGAACAGAATCACAAAATCAGGATATATATATATACCTGAAATTTGAGATGGTTACGAGAAGAACTGAGAAAGCGAGATGAAATTAGATGGAAGAGGTGCCAGAGGGAGTAGATGCGATGAGAGCGGCGGCAGAGAGAGTCCTCCGACGATGGGAGTAGACGCAACCAGAGCGGCGGTGGAGGGATCTCGTAGGACGCAAGGGATGACAGAGAGAGATTATGTGATGCAAGCGGCGGCGGCAGCGGCAGCGGCATCGGCAACGGCCGCGGTGGAAGAAGCAGAAGTAGCAGCCACGGAGAGAAGAAGTAGCTCGTGCCAGGGAGAGAGGAAGAAGCTCGTGTTTGATTTGTGAATGGAGCATGAAACACAGTTTGAATGGGGCTGCCACGGGGGGAGAGAAGGGATAGGTTAGGTTTACATTAATATTTTCCGACGGAAAACTTAAATTATAGACGGATTTTCTATCTGTAACTATTTTTTACGGAAAAAAAATTAATTTTTCCGATGGAATTATGATGGATTTTTTTTTCGTCTGTAATTTATGCTAATCCATTTTTTTTGTTTTTCGACAAAAAATCCCTCAAAAATTCTCTCTATATTTCAGTGGGATAAAATTCGTCGGAAATATCCGTCTGTAATAACTAGTTTTCTAGTAGTGTCTATTATTCTATCATCTTAGTTTATCTTCTCTTGTTGATTTCTTTATTTTCCCAATTTAGTTTATGAACTTTTCATGTTAGATTCAATTTTCCATATTAATGCAATTTATGTTTTCATGTTTTTGATTGGTTTCTTTAATTTGTTGTTATTGTTTCCTTTTGCAATTGTTAGGCTTAGATTTTACTATGTCTTATTAGTTTTCTATGTTTTTATTTTATGCCTTACAAGTGTTTGATAAAATGTTTAGGTGGATTTTAATTTAGATTTTTATGCTCTTGGCTTGGGTTGATTAATTAGAGACTCTTGAGTTATCAAAAGTCTTTTGTGGATTGGTGATTGAAGATTGCCGGTTAGCTTGAACTTCACCGAAGCTAATCTCTCACTATGAGTTGACTAGGACTTGTGAACTCAAGTTGATTGTATGCACTTGACTTTCCTTCATTAGTTAGAGGTTAACTAAGTGAAGGCAATCTACATTTACCATTACAATTGACGATGATAATTAGGATATGACTTCTAATTCTCGTTCATTGCTAAGAGCTTACTTAGTTATTAGTTTATTTTCTTGTCATTTACATTCCTTGTTCAACATTTAAAAATTCCAAAAATTCTTTTCCTTAACCAATAATAAACTACACTTCTCTGCAATTTTTTGAGAGACGATCTGAAGTTTAAATACTTCGATTAATTTTTAATATCCGTTTTTTTATCAGTTACAACTAAATTATTACAAATAGATCATAGCATTCAAGTTTGACCTGAAAATTTTTTTAACGAAGCAGGTTAAACTTTTAATCTTTCCAATGTATAACTCGATTGTTTAATAATAGTAGTGAGCCCCAAGTTCAATTAGGTTTATTGAAAATCTTTAAATATGCAAACGTGTGAATAATCATGCTAAAAATCTCTTTTTTTTTTTTGAAAATGAGCATTTGCTACGGTTACTTGTAATTGAATAACTATACTCAATAAAAGAAAATGTGTGTGAACAGTGTGAGATGTGATCAACGGTAAGAATGGGTAATTGTAAAATGTAAACTTTTAGAAAATATAGTTATTGTAAAATCCGGTCAAATTGTAATTAAATAAATAATAAATTAAATATGAAAAAATTGATTAGAAAAATTTAGAATCATAATTTAAAATTTAAATATGATATTTGGATTCAGTAAATTTTTTTGAGTCGAAAAACATAATTTTTTGCATGAAAACACATAATGGAAATTTGACCGGCAGTATCGACTGAGATCTGTCTGGTACTGCAGCTAAGAAAAATAATTTATAAGTGAGAGGGATTAAAAAGTTAGAATTTATGATTTAGAAGGTAAAAATATTTAAAACGCGATTTAAAACGCTAATCTTAAAAGTTTTGGCCCAAAATTGGGCCAACGAGCTAAACTAAATGAACCGAGCCCAAGTGGGTCCAAGATCCAACATATATAAATCTTAGTTATGAGTATTTCAGCTCATTAACCCTAGAGAAAGAGAGTGGGGCACTGAAATGGAGAAAAGAGGAAGAAGAGAGAAAACTCTAACTCCATCAAACTTCAAACCACCATAACTTTTGATCCGGAGCTCCGATTGACGAGTCGTTTGCGACCACCCGTCGCTCTTCTCACCCTATTCAATTTTATCTAAGTATTGTGGTGAGTATATCACTGTTCTCTGTCCAATTTCAATTTTTTTTCTTAAATTCGAAATTTGGTATGGATGTTGAGTAATTTTGTAATTTTGGTTGTTTAGGAGTGCTTTAGTATGAGTTATTTGGTGATATTCATTACAAAGTTCAGTGAGTTAAGGTAAGAAACCTTAAAACCCTTGTGATTTATTAAATTTTATGAACCCTAGATAATGTATATGTGTAATTAGTTATGTTAGTGTTGTTGGGTGTATTTGGAGAACTTAGAACAAGGTGTTGGTAGCTAAAGCTTATTGATGATGATTAAGAGCTTTGGATGCTTAAGTTATGATGTGTTTGGGTGTGAACCGCCGTCATTAAGGTACAGTTTAATACCGTGTAGTGTGATGAGAATTCCTAAGCTAGATGCCCCTAGGATTAGGTTTAGATTATGTAAATAGTTGGTATTAATATGTATAGTTGATATGTTGTGTAAATTAATGATTGGGTTGAGAATTCTGTGAATTTGCATGTTTGGTGTGTTGAAAAATTTGATAAATTGGATAATAATTATTGGTTTGTGGAATATGCATTGAAATTGTGAATTTGGGCCGAAGGCCGTGGATTTTGGGCCGGAGGCCGGAAAAAGGTAAGGATGGTAAGTGATGATTGAATTGTGTGATAATGTATGAGAATTTGATTGATTGAAGATGCGTGAGCATCTTATACCCTTTTTCATAGCATTTTCTAGTTGTTTTTAGTTATATTTTATCAAGTTTTACTATGTTTTAGTGCAAAATTTATCTTTGGATGCTACTTTGAGTTTTTGTATTATTTTTATAGTTTTAGATAGATTTTGGGCGAATTTGGCAGAGTCTTGCTTAGAGATGAAGAGAGGATAACAAATGTTGTCAATCCTGACCTCCTTGCATTCCAACGCGCATATCTTGAGCCAGAGATGTAAATTCGGTAAAATTAGTGAATAAGTAATCAATAAATTAACTTTTAATAAAGGAGATTAAAAATGTAAATTTTATAGTAAAATAAGATAGAGCTAATTAAAACAAGAATTTTGACACTAATTTTAAAGAATTTGGCCCAAAATTGAGCTGAAAGGGCCGAACCGGATCCGAATCGGGCCGATGGGCCAACCAACTCACTTCTCTCTCTTCTGCATGCAAGAATGTAGAAGCACAGCCAAGGGAAGGGAGAAGAACGAAGGTGAGACTCCAACCCTCACTTCCATATTCAATCCTCCGTAACTTTTAATCTGAAGCTCTGATTGAACGGAAGTATGACCCTTTTTTCTACATGAGTTCTTGCGAGTCCTTAAAAGGATAGTATTGAACTACAGCTTGAGAATACATCTCCTAAACTGCAAATTATCTGGACTAATTTGGATATGTGACATAAAATCCTGTTAACTTTGGGTAATTGAGGTTTTTGTGGCGCTAAACTAGAATACTGATCTTCACCCTCGTTTGAATTGAATGATCACTGACCCTGACTTTTAATGAGAATCAGAGGAGATTAAATTGCTAAGGAATTGGAGTTTAATTATTTACAGTTTGCCATGGAATGAATCATTCATTGTTAAATTATTTAGTAAGAATTATTAATCCGGAAAGATAAACATCTCCAAGACCTTAACTACTTCCATATATTATCTCTCTACCAATCTTTAATTGCTTTTCTTTACTTTCTTGTTTTATGCGCCTACAACAACAACAACTCTCTTTACTTTTTGCCTGATTAAGTCCAACAAAATAACTATTGCTTGCTCAATCCAATAATTCTCGTGGGATCGACCCTCACTCACCTGAAGTATTACTTGGACGACCCGGTGCACTTACCGGTGAAGTTGTGCGAGTTTCAATTTCGCGCATCAAGTTTTTGGTGTAACACCCTAATGATTTTAAACTGAGTTAAGCTTTATTTGGGTTATATTTAGTGGCTGATATTTAAAATCTTGTGAAATTTTTTAAATAATATGAAATCTTTTTATAAAATAATTTATATGTGTAAAATATTGAATAACTAGTTTTTATTAGAATAGTTATTAGTTGAAAAATATAAGTGGATTTGGAAATAATAACGTAAAAAACGGGCTGAACTATGAAGGCATAACAATGACAAGCTTTTACTCATACCAAATAATTATAACAAGAAACATCATAGTTACAATTTTGCAATCACTCAATAAAATAAAACAAGACACACAGAAAATCCTAATTCTCTTAATTTGTATAACTATGGCTAAAACAATCGCATATTCTTCCTTCTTAAGGTAAACGCTTAATGTTTTGTATCTACGTCATCGATAGCTTGCTCCCACTAGTACACTTGTCTTTTCACTTCAACTGAGCAGTGTATTACTTTGTACTGCTTCGTTCCTGAAGATGGTACGGAGAGAGGGATGAGAAACAAAAGTTTCTCAGTAGTTTATCTATATGGTGTCATCGTATCCATCCCCAGCCACTCCGAGTTTTAAAATAAAAATAGTGATAATGCAATGTTGTTCAATTATTATTTTCAAAAGTCCTTATTAGTCAGAGTGGTGTGACTTTTAGATGCTTCTCATTTACTTATGTTATGACATGTGTGATGCATACAAAATGCCTATAGCATTAAAACATATAAATGTAAACTCATAAACCTTAGTATGATGTTCTCATAGACCATAAAGCAAGGCAAAATAAATAGTAAATAAGAGAAGAATAGTAACATTGCCATAGATAAGTCAAATAGAATAGATATGAATAAAATAAAGATCTTAAACAATATCATACATCATACAAAAAGGAACTTTGGAAAAGAGAAGGATCTTTGAATGCAATAATAAACATAATCATAAATAAAAAAAGATAAAAGAAGAACAATCATGATCACACTTTTCATTGCACTTTTCATTACTTTTTCTCGTAGCTTTTATGGAAGGTATTGAGCTCAAACCGGTATAAAAGGTGGGAGTCCCTTCCCTTATCGAAGGTTCTTATCCCAAACTTTTTGGCAATCACCTTCCCTTACCGAAGGATCATATCGATATCTTGTCTTTGGGGGTCACCTTCCCTTACCGAAGGATCATTCCCTCAGTTCAATTTACAATCAAGGTTATTTAGACATACACAAGAAGGAAGTTGGCAACCAAGATATATTATTATAAAATTGATGGGAGTCCCTTTTCCTTACCGAAGGTTCCCAAAAGTTTGCCGATCACCTTCCCTTACCGAAAGATCATCTCGATTATCTTGTCTTTGGGGGTCACCTTCCCTTACCGAAGGATCATTCCCTAAGTTCTTTAATGCACATAAGATTGTTATTATAATGCATAATGCGTATGAAGAAAAGTGACATCATATCATGACGTGCAATGCTAACATATATGTTCAAAAACATTTAAGATATGACATATAAAAATTAGCACAAAATCCCCTACCTCGAGTGAAGTTCCAATAGGTATTCCGATGCAAATAGATGCGGTTTGTTAGTGAAGAGAGACTTGTTCCATGGCTAGATTTTGTGTATATTAGAATATTTTGTATAGAAAAAGGGAGTAAATTGAGAAAGGAAGGATAAAATAGCTCTTAGGTATGTGCAGATTATGTTAGGAGGCATTTAGGTGAAATCTTCAATCTAAAATGTCACTTTGTGAGCCCTATAAAGTTTTCTACGTTTGGAATTTGGAAATAACTATTAGAGACAAATTTATAGAGAATTGAATTATATTTAAAAATAATCTTAAACGAAGTCAATCAGATAACCACATCTTGAGATATTCCCGAAATACGATTAGTATATCAGGCTGGCTGATAAGAGCGCGATTTTCTACTATGAACTTGTAACAGATTTGTCTACCTAATTTAATTTGAATTTGATTTTATACTGAACTTAAGGAATAGAGATAGTATTATTATCTTTTCATATAACTAAATATCATTCAAATCTAATAAATGTAGAATTAATTATGACTATATTTTCAAAGGTTGTTTATTGTCAGTTAGAGATTTACTACCACTAGTGTTTTCATATATTTAAATTTTAAATTCAAATCTTAAATCATTACCACTTTAATTAATTAATTAGTTATTAAAAAAATGACTTGATTCAAAATGTTGGGATATTACATATGGGGCTGTTGATGGGGATTGTTCGTGATTAACAAACTACCAGTTATCTTGTTGCTTAGATTATGTATCTATTTAATTTTACTTTTATCATTTTTTGACCATGTATTTTCTTGAGTTTCTAATTTTAAATATTACTTACTTTTCAATTTTTTGGAAAATTTTTATTATTAATTTTCCTTTATTTATTTTCAACTTTTAAGTTTGGTATTTTTTTAGTGTTTTTTCTTTCTTTTTTTAATTTATTTCGAAAAATTTTAAAAATTTCTTCCTCTTGAATTTTTGAAAACTTTTACATCTTTATCTTACTTTGATTTAATTTTGGTGTTTCTTTTTATCTTGTTTGTCTTCTTGAAATTTGAATTTCTGTCTTGTTTATCTTTTCTTTTTTATTTCGAATTTTTTTTGTTATATTCTTTTTATTTAATTTCAAATTTTAATTTTGGTGTCCTTTAGTAATTTTATTGGTTTAATTAATTTTTTTTTAATTTTTGAATCTTATCTTGTTTATCTTTCTTGATTTTCAATCTTTATCTTAATTATCCTTTCCTTGATTTTTGAATTTCTTTTCTAGTTATCTTATCTTTATCTTTCTTTTTTATTTTCGAATCATATCTAGTTTATTTTTCTTGATTTTCGATCTTTATCTTATTTATCCTCTCGTTGATTTTCGAATTTTGAGTTAGTTATTTTAATTTAATTTCAAATTTTGAATTTGGTGTTTCTTTAGTTTTTCTTTTTTCTTTCTTTTTGAATTTCGAAAATTTTTAAAACCCTTTTCTTTCTATTTTTTTTAAATTTTTTGAAATTTCTAGTTAATTTTTTTTATTTATTTTCGAATTTTTATAAAAAAAATAAACTTTTTCTTTCTAATTTTCGAGACTTTTAACACTAATTCCTGCATTCTTATTTTGAATTTTCTTGTTAATTGGCTACTTTATTTTAATTTTATTTCTTTTGGATATCTCATTGGGAGCTCTCTAGACCTTGACATAGAGACTCCCACTTTTTTCTGTCTCTTGTTTGTACAGGAAGACTAAAATCACTATGAATCCAATTGGAAATGCACAACCTAGAAGAACCCTGGGATCCTACACAACTCTGAATCCTTATTTCTATGGAAGTTGTATTAGTATACCTCCTATTAGAGCAGATAATTTTGAGCTCGACCCACAGTTGACCTTCCTAGTGCAACAAAATTGTCAGTTTCATGGACTCCCACAGGAATTCCCTAATAAATTCATTTCTAACTTCCTGCAAATCGGTGATACTGTAAAGACTAATGGAGTAGATCCTGAAGTCTACAGGCTGATACTTTTTTCATTTGCAGTCAGGGATCAAGCAAAGGATTGGCTTCACGCCCAGTTCAAGGAGAGTTTGAACACTTGCGATAAGGTTGTTAACAAGTTCCTAAACAGGTTCTTTCCCTCGCGGAGGTTGACTAAGCTAACGACAAATATTCAGACCTTCAGGTAGAAAGAGAGCGAGTCCCTCTATGATGCTAGGAGGAGGTACAAGCTGATGCTCAGGAGATGCCCTCCCGATATATTCTCAAATTGGATCAAGATAGACATCTTCTATGAAGGTCTCTCTGAGATGGCCAAGAGGTCATTGGATCACTTTGTAGGTGGTTCTCTGCACATGAAAAAGACACCCAAAGAGGCAGATGAGCTCATTGAGATGGTTGCCAATAACCAATACTTATACTCATATGAGATGACTCCAGTTAGGAAGGAAGCTCAAGAACTGGAGACTATAGATACGATCCTTCCTCAGAACGTACTTATGTTGAAATAAATAAGTCTTCTCACTCAACAATTGAGTAGCATGCAGAGTCAAGTTACTGAGTTTTATAGTGCTCCTCCAGATACTCCTTGTGATATGAGTGGCAACTTCCCTCAAGGTGAAACTCACAACTATGGCCAGTGGACACCTGAGCAGGTTAATTACATAGAAAATTCCTCCAGAAATCCCTACGATGCCCTTTATTCTTAGACTTTTAATCAAGGGTGGAGGAATCACTCGAACAGAAGGGAAGTTGAACGCCAGGAGGGGGCAGAGGGGAAGTTGAACACCCAGGAGGAGGCAAAGATTAAATTGAAGCATATAAAATTTTTATTTATTTTTCGATTACTAAAGCTTTAAATCATAAATAGGATAATACCCAATTAATATAAAAATCTCTGAAAATATACTCTTAAATAAATATAATAAATCATAAATAACTTATTATTAAATTTCCAAAAATCTAGGGTCTTAGATCTGAGTGTCAAAGTTCTAGGATTACCTCTAGCTTTTCCGGGATCTTTTATAATAACTATGCAGGCACCTTTACCATGCTGAGAATTCCCGGTTCTCATTATATACATGTATTATTTTTCAGATGTAGGTTGGAAGGCACCTCACTGAGCGTCTGGAGACATGCAAGAAGCTAAAAACTATATTTGGGTTTAGCATTCTGGTTGTACTTCTATATATGTATGTTCATAGTTGTTCTTCGCACCTTGCATTTTGTATTTTGTCCCTCCTAAAGGTTGATTTCGGAGAAACAGATTTTGTATTTTTGTCCTTTGGTTATAGTCGGGTCTTATATATATGTATATGTATACTCTGGCAGGCCTTTGCTTCGCAGATCGAGTCTAGAGCTTGTTATTTGTATATTTTGAAAGTCTGGTTTTATATATTATCCTTTTCTATTCAATTTTAATGACCTTCCTGCGTTGACTCGATCGAGAGTGATGTGTTTTCTGTTGGTGTTTCGTGTAACCTTTTCTTTCAAGGCTCCTAGTTAAACTTCCTTTCATATATAAGTATTTTTATTTTTATTTTTAGAGGTCGTAGCGCCTCGCCACCTATGACGCATGCCTGTTCTGCTGGCTATGAGCTAACATGTCGGTTACTTTGCCAGAACCCAACACCCCCGGTAACTAACCCAGATATCGTCTCTCTGATATGCATCCACACTCTTGGGATATAATGTTCGTCATACTCTCAAGATATAGTGCCCGCCACACTCATGGGATATAGTGCCCTCCGCATTTTTTGGGATAAAGTGTTCCCACAATCTTGGGATATAGCGCCTGCCACGCTCTTGGGATATAGTGTCTACCACACTCATAGGATATAGTGTCTGACACACTTCCCAGGGTAAAGTGCTCCCACACTCTTGGAATATAGTGTCCGTCACACTTTACAATAGAGAGAAAAATGATGCAACATAGTAGAACAAATTATACACAATCAATATGCCCATCTTTAACATACTCAATAATTTAATATCAGTCAATCATCATTAGTACAGCTGTCGTTCATTTCATATTCAGCATTTCCACACTTCTCAAACATAAATCATCACTTCATCATCTTCCTTTACTACCAAGTTACTCCCCTCTTCAGGTTTACCCCTTTCCCTATGGTTAGGAACTAAATTTGGGACCTTAAATGGTAATTATAGAGGTTTAGAAGTTAGAAAATAGGTTTAATTGATAAAATATAACTTTTCCAAAATAGGGTTTCCAATCGTACGCGGAGGTGTACTTTACCCATCTCGCATATGCGACCCTTATCCATGTACGCGTGCCCCTTGGAGAGGGTAGCCGTCTCACGTCGGTGGTACGGCCCGCATACGCGAACCTGTAAATCCTCCTATTCCGCGTAGCGCATGCACACTCCTACATACGTGGGACATCTGAGTAGAGCTCAGGGTCCGCGTTGCGTGTGTGTTTGCGTAGGCATGCCCATCAAAAGTTGTAAAAAGCTGTTAAGTTCTACAGAAATCGTTTTTGCAAACTAAACTTTCGACGCGCATAACTTTTTCATTAAAAATTATTTTTTAGTCCTTTCTTGCGCCTGAGGGAGAGAGAGATTGACGGAGGTGTTGTCTGGTCCACGATTGTTGCCCCACCTTGTAGTCATCGTCAAGGTCTTCCATTGCCATTGTGGCACCGTTGAGCACGAGGAAGAGAGAACCGCGGGCTAGTGATCGCTGAGAGGAGGAGTCGTGCTTTCACGCCACTATTGAAGTCAGCCTTATCATCGTCGAAACCGTCAGAAGCTGCCGCTGTCGCCGTTTGGGTCTGACCGGAGGAGAGGAGGTGGCGGTGGAGGATGTTGGCATTGCTGCATGCGAGAAAGAGAGGCTGGTACGCTATCACCGGAGCTGCAGCTGCTCGTTCTTGATTCGTTTGTTGTAGTAAGTTGTTCTGCTCCAAAAAGCCCTTTTAATTGCTGTTCTATTATATATTGCTGAGGATGTTGCAAGATTATTGCGATTGGGTTGAGTTTTTGAGGTTGCATGTAGAGATTAGAATTGCTGGGGTTGTCGCGGAATTGGAACGAAGCTGTGGTTGTGGATGCCACTATTGCGGGCCGAGAAAAAGGGATTTTGATGCGCTGTAAAGCTTTTGAGTTTCGACTATTCGAGGTAGGGGTGATTTTCTTAAACTTATTTTACTTTCAAAAATTGTTAAAAGTTGATATTAATGCGAAGAATGTATTTTTATGATTTTATATGTCTGATGGACTGAACTGAGTTGCTTTGAATAAAAGTAATTGCTTGCCTGGTTGGTTGTTATTGAAGTGGTCACTTAATAGTTATATTGGTTTCTTGATTGTATTAGAGTCATTGAGAATTAGGAGTTATTGATTTATTTTGTTAAGTTAGTGGTTGCTGAAATAATTTGAGATTTGTAAATATTTTGATATTTGAATTGGTTTTGTCGATTTATTGAAAATGATTCGAGATATGAAAATGATTTGAATTTGGAAGTGGTTTGATTTTGAATTGGTTTGATTTTGAAACTATTTAATACTGGAAATGGTTGAGAAGAGTTTGATAAATGGTTTGGTTGGAACCCGAGAAGGGTGGCAAAGTCCAAGTTTTAGGGGAGGTGCTGCCAAAACTTTTGTAAAACTTTGAGAGTTATGTATTTTAGGGTTTTTGAACGGAATTAAAGAATGGATTGTTAAAGTTAGTTTGAGACTTTTGTTTCAGTGAAAAGGAGATTTATGAAAGAGAAATGGATTTGAAATGTTTATAAAGACAGATGTTGAAATTTGAAACACCTTGGCAGTACGCAAGGGTTGTGGTTCGTCCCACTTGCTTCGGGTTAATGTTTGAGACGCCTGGATAGTACGCAAGGATTGTGGCTTAGTTCCTCTTGCTCCGGGTCAAGATTTTAAAAGATTGTAGTTTTGAATGTCAGCTTTGACCTTACAAGGATTGTGGTGGTGTATCGCTTGTCCAGTATCGCGATGGACATGGGGATCGTGGGTTTTTACTACCCACAGGTTGTGAAAATATTTGTGGGAATCGTGGTTATTTACTGTCTACGGGTGTGTGTTTTCCAATTGAAAGTCTTGCGAGAATTATGGTGGTGTACCACTCGCAATGGTGGGGATCGAGGTGGTATACCGCCCACCGATTTTCAAGAAGACGGTATCTGGGTTAACTATCGGATGTGTCGGGTTCTGGCAAAGTAACTGATAGATGAGCTCACGGCCAGTAGGATAGGCATACATCATGATGAATTTGTTTGCTTTGTTTGGGTGTGGTTAAGTGTTTTGGTTTGCCTATCTGATGAATTTTGTTTAACTGGTAACTGTGGTACTTGCTTTATCTGTTCTTTAAATGTGTTTGCCTTGTATTTGTTTGTGCTTGTCATTGATTCTATTTTGGAATTGAGTTTTGATGATGATTTGATTTGATTTGGGCCGGAGGCTAAGTTGATTTAATTTGGGCCGAAGGCCGATTTGATTTGGTTTGGGCCAGAGGTCGTGATTGGTTGGATCAGTGGTAAGTTTTAGTTAAAATAGTTTCTTAGTAACTGGTAAAATGTATGGAATGTATTTTGCGTGAAATCTTTTTTATAAGAAAAATATGAGTTTTAAATTTGGATAATGAACTGACGATCACTACGATTGAAAATAGTTTTATTTAAAATATCTTCTTACGACAATTCTTAAAAACCCTCTACCAAGAACCAGCGAGGACGATGTTCTCACCCCCTACAGACTTCTCGTTTTAGGACGGACAAGGAAGCTTGTAGAGTTTTTGCTAGGTTCTTAGATATGCTATTTCTGTTTGTATACATATGATATAGATTTTTCTCGCCTTTATTTTTACATTCTTGTAAGATGATTAGGAGTCGTGACTGTAATGACATATATGTATACAATATTTGTAAGTTGCTTGAGTAAAAAGTTTCCTATATATATATATTGTTGGTTTCAAGTAAAAGTATTTCCGTGTTTTTAATGAAAATAGCGATACGGTTTCGAGTCAAAGGCTCTTATTTATGATTAAATATATGGAAGTTGTCGTAATATTCTCGCTATCAGAGTGGCACAGCCGAAAGTGTGACATTCTAATAGTGAGGATGTTACAAAGTGAGTGGTGATGGAGGCAGCACCGATTGAGGTTTCCAATGGTTGCGAGAGAGGAATAGAAGGTTGCGAGCTGAGAGAGGGCTGATGAAGATGGGGTTTACGGGGAGAGAGGGTTGCGAGAAAGGGTTCTCAGCTGAGTGATGATGAGGGTTCGAGGGTTTAGGGTTTTTACTTCTCAATGAGGACTGTTTTGAGTGAAGGTTGTTCTGAAAAAGAAAGTTTTTTAGAAAAAAATTGGTGAGAAATTAAATTTCAAGTGGAAACTCTATTGCAACATTTTTTTTAGAGTGTCAAATAATTAAAAAATATGGGCACGCTTTAAAAATATGATCGTAGGAAAACAAACTAGTCACGCTTCAAAAGCATGCCTGATTTTCTATATGGTCACGCTTTTAAAGCGTGACAAAAAGAAGCGTGGCCAAATTACTAAACAATCGCCACCTTCATAAAAGCGTGATGATTGACCTCTTTTGGCCAAGCTTTTGAAACGTGATACAAAAAAATGTTGCTAAATCTCTAATCAATGATCACCTTCGTAAAAGCGTTGTCGTTGACCTCTTTTGGCCATGCTTTTAAAACTTCGCAAGAAAAAAGTGTGCTAACAGGCCTTTTTTTTTTGTAGTGTACTATGATAATTTTGTCCCAAAAAAGAGATGATTTGAGATAGAATAAAAGGACGGTTTTAAAAATTATTTTAATGTCAAGGGTAATTTTGAATAAAAAAAACGTTAAGAGCAAATTCAATTTTCACTCTAAATCATATATACCAAAATAATACTTATTTGTTTCCTTTAAATATATAAACACACTCTTAATTTAACTAGAGTTCTAGACTTTATTGGTTTAGTATGAAAATATATGAATTGATAATAAAATTTCTTTATTTGTTTAAATATCAGCTAAAAACAAACTGTTAAAATTTTCTAGTATCTTTTTCTTAATTTATTTAAAAATAAATAAATAAAATGAGTCAACTCTCTTAACTCGTCAAACCACATTTTCTTGGCTCGTTGAATCCGCTGCTGATTCAATTCTAATTAGAGGAACTTATATACAATGAGAACTGTTTATAATCTTAAGTAAATAATAAGCACTTGTTTTGCTTATTTGTATCTGTATATATAGAATTATGTTAATTAATAATTAGGAAACAAGTAAGGAAAATCCGAAATACGCTTTACAGGTTTGCTGTAGTTTCTTGGGAAACAAGAATAATTCATATTCTTATCAGCTTTGTCATGGTTATTGAAAAAAGTTAACAACGTCAAATCATGTTCTCCAATATTTATCTTACAGATATGGGTGAACTATATCCCTCAGCACCTCCATTCGTTTATTCCGTATGATTTTGTCCTAGACTACTCTAAAGTATGATTTTCCACTGTTGAGTGTAGTCTAGGCGGCATTCTAAATGTGCCATTCAACTTGTCTTGTTCTTCTTAGCTTTAACCCATCTTAATTTCAAAAACTTTTACTTCTTGATGTAATTTTTGAAATTAAGTTAAGCCCATCTAATTTTAATATGATTGGAACCTGTTTATGGAGAAGTTATTGAGTTCTAAGTTTTCATTTGGGCGTATGTAGTATAGAGAGGAACGGGGGTATTATTTTTAGAAGATTATTGGAGGGATTCTCCCTTATAGGCTTATAGCTGATGACGATTCTTTGATGCAGATTAGGTGATGATGAGTTGTTGCAACACATATTGTTCGTAATCTGTTTTTGTGTTTTTGTGTTTTTTTTCCCCTCAACTTTTTCTTGATTTATTGGCACTCCAAGAAGCAAACTACCATATTGTGTGATCTTTTGTCTAGGCTGAATATCATGTCTTGAGTTCAACAACTTGTGAATTACAATGGCAGCCTTATCTTCCAGCAAATGTCAAAAGAATGTCTTCTACTACCGTGATCCAGCGCACTGCTGATGCACCGTAGAGACATATTCAAGTGTTTCTTGACAACAAAGTCCAACAAAATTGGCTCAGACCCAACAAAAATTAGTTTTATTAATAGAGCGTAAATACACGTTCTAACTATACGTAAACGTTTTTGCGTTTCTCTCCTCCTTCTTCCTCTTCCTTCTTCTACTTCTTCGCATTTTTTCTCTTCTTCCTTCGCATTCTTCTTCCTTCTTTTTCGTGTTCCCCCACCTTTTTCTTCGTGTTCCTTATTCTTGATTTTATTCCTTTCAAGAAAGTAAGTAGTCAAGAATAATTTTGAGAAAATGAGATAAGAAGGAGAAGATGAAAAAAAAAAAAAGATGAAAAACAAGAAGAAGATGAAATGAAAGATGAGGAGGAGAAATTCAAGTGAAACGAAACCAAATGAACTTAAATTAAACTAAGAAATGAAGAAATTTCTTAATAAAGAATAAAAATTTTGGTCAATACTTAACAGCAATATTAAGTGAATCTCAGTTAATTTATAAATAAACTGAAATTAATTCAGATTTGAACAAAAACTAACTAAACAACCACACATGAATTAGTTCAGCAAATTCAAGCAAAACAAAAAACTAAATGAACTTAAATTAAACTAAGAAATGAACCAAAATTTCTTAAGGAATAAAAAATTTAATCAATACTTAATAGTAGCATCAAGTGAACCTTAATTAATTCACAAATGAATCGAAATTAGTTCAGATTTAAACAAAAACTAACTAAAACACCACACATGAACAAGTTTAGCAAATTCAAGACAAATGAAACTAAATGAACCTAAATTAAACTAAGAAATTAACTGAAATTTCTTAAGGAATAAAAAATTTGGTCAATACTTAATAGCATCGTCAAGTGAACTTCAGTTAATTGACAAATGAACTGAAATTAGTTCAGATTTGAATAAGTAGTAAAAAAAATTCAATTATCAACAAAAATACATCGAATTCATTTCTGGATCCAAATGAACCTCAAATAACCTAAGAAATGAACCAAAATTATTTAATAATGACACCAGAAAAAATCAGAACCAATAAAGATGTTAGCAAAATATTGGTGTTGTTGGTGATGACGATAATGAAAGAGAAAGATAATGAAAAAGAAAAAGAAGATGCAGCATCAGGAGAAGAAGAAGAAGGAAGAGGAGGAGGAGAGAAGAAGAAGAACCTACGTGTGCGAATTTAATGCGCGCGTGAATTTAAAATACTTGATTGGACTTGGTTAGGGTTATGACTTATATATTGAGATTTATTCTAATTATAGAAATTATCATAATCTTAATCCGAACCAATGTAGGATCTAGTTTATTGGTTTTTCGATCGAACCGATCGGTTTAATCTATTCAAATTTGATAACTAGAGTGATTAACTTCTAATTTTAGTAATAATTTTCTATTCACTTTACCACTTTAGTAATAATTTTCTTACTTTAGAAGATCTTGATTCAATAATTAAATGAGAAAAGAAAAATAAAATAATAAAAAAAAAAAACTACATCTAATTTGGATTAATTATCTGCACGTCAGATTCTACATGCTAAATTCGTTGAAATTCAATGAGTCCTAATGCGTTGTGGCGCGAGACTCTATCCAAGTCACACAAGAAACTGCATTTCTAATCAAAGATCCTTTTTTGCTAGCATTCTTCATTTGAACTCTTCGAAGAGGGAGTTCTCCTCCTTACCAATAGCGCTCCTTCGAAGTAGGTTGTATGAATATTGTATATATTTAAATAAAAATAATTTTTTTAAAAAAAGTTGATTATACATTACTATCAGATTTATAAAAGAAAAAATTCGATGGTAATTAATTATTTTAATTTTTAAAATTTAAATTTAACTAATTATTATAGGCGAATTTATTGGAAAAAAAATCCGATGATACACCTAGTTAAATTGGTGAATCCTAACTGTTGTTATTGTCAGATTATAAAATTCAAAGATAATGTTTATCTGTTGAAGATTTTTTTGGGAGATGGAGTTCGACAATAAAAGTAATTACAGTCAAATTTTATATAAGAATCCAACGCTAGCTAAATCCGGTGATTATGATTGAATTTTGTGTAGTGACATGAACGGTAAAGTGCAGGTTGGATGACCATATTTATTTAACATGATTCCTACCACCAATATTAACGCATCACAACAAGTTCATTCTCATTTGAAAATTATATTTTGACAAATCCAATTTAAAGTGCTTTGAAATTAGTTTCAAATTTTTTATTTTTAAAAAGATTTGGTTGTAAACTTGTAATTCAATTGATTTGAGCTTTAAGAAATAAAAAGACTAATAATATGTTTTTTGATATTAACTTAAAGAGAAGAGTTTAGATATGGAGGTGGTGGTGATGACCCAAAAGAGGAATGCTAAGGGGCAGCAATTTTGGTGTTTTGTAACATTAATTGGCCATCAATAGTGTTTTTAATGGTGTGAGATTACATCTAATGGTGGGAGATCACTCACTTTTGTTTTGATGGTTAAGTGCTGGCCAGAAAACACAAAAGTTGCTGGTCCATAAACTTTTCCTTTCAGATATAATAACTGATTCACAATTCAATTTATTTCAGTTCAATGAATTCGAATGAATTTAATTCCCAAAGTTTCTCTTCCTGAAAATGCTTAATGCACCCTTATAGTATATGTTATTTTGTATATCCCTTAATTTTCTTGACAGATACAATTATCAAACGAATATATGGTCGTTTAGTTCGTGTGGCCGGTGTTAGCAGACAAGAAGCAAAGAAATAACAGTTAAAAAGAAAAAGAAAAAAAGAAAGAAAAGAAGACTAGTGATAATAACGAATCATGCTATTGTTATTAGTGGCCACATTTGGTAAATTGGAAGACATACAGAGATTAGATAATGAGAAAGGCGAAGTGGATTAGGAACCAATAATCAAAAAACGTTTATTGTGAAAAGGGAGAGTATTATCGTGAAGACTCAAGATGCAAATTGGCTGTGAGATGGAGTTACTCGAGTGGCATAGTATTTACTGATGAATTCTGAGGCTTTTCTGTCGATGCCGGGCTCTGCAACCCAATGGGCTCTGTCTTCGTCGCTTGTAAAGATTCTTGCGCCGCCATTTTCATCGTCGTAAGCAGCGTTTCCACTTGAGAAACAAGCCTTTAATACACTGCAAAATGACCAAGATGATGATCTCTTAGCTCCCATTGTGTTACTATTATGCTGCCTTCTTCTCAAAACACACTCACAAGTCACAACCGTTTGTTACTAGTTCTTGCTTTCGCAGCAGGGATATGTTTATATAACTGCTTGTGAGTAGCATGCAAATACAATCACGCTCTATGTATTTATAGGGTGCATTTGAAACCATGGATAAGATAGTAATATAGTATAGAAAAGTGACATAAAGACGTTAGTGTTAATTTTGGGTTCTTTTCTTTTCTTTTTTGCTTTAGAATGTACATAATGACACATTAATTCTGTATATTTATTTTTGCATAAAGGAAAAAAGGGGGGAGTGTTTACGTATGGATAAAGATTCCTTCTAAATCTAGAGCACTAACTAATGGGAAACATTATATCAACATATTATCATGGTTGTAAAACTAGAAGCAGCACAATATGAATTATCTTCTCGATCAATTTTCATCCTCTAATTTTGAAAAGACCAGTGACGATTCTCCTCTAGGTGAAATGATATCATACACTGCTAGAAACATTAATTTAATCTGCTTCTTTATCTTCACTTTGTTTCCTACATGCTAGATGCCTTTCCAAAGAGATGCCTTTTTGTTGAAATTAGTTATTATTAGTCTTTACATATATTCCATTTAATTTTACTTCCACTTCCTGGACTAAAAAATAAATAAATAAATAAAAATAAAAAATTTACTCCTGTTAGAACCCATATATAGATTAACAAAAATATTATATATTATATACATACTAAAGTCAGTCACTATGTATTTGTATAGAGAAAGTATGGGAAACCAATCTAATTACTGTACAATGTGTACAATCAGAATATTTTTGTAACTAATATCAAATAATAATTATATTAATTAATTTTTATTTATTTCCAATTTAAAATACTGGACAAATAAGGATTCAAAACACTAATCACAGCATAACTGCCTCCCTCTCTCCCGTGTGAACAGAATTGCTTCTCTCCCAGTCTCATCCTCTCTCACCGGGCCACGCCGCCACCCATAACAGCCCCCGTCGCCCATAGCTTCGGGAGACGCTGCCGTGAACGCCCGAGCATCACCGTCGCGCAAGTTGCGTCGTTCACACAGCCCTAAACTTACCAGTCGGAAAAGCCCCTCCCTCAAGCCGGCGACCTTTTCACCCTCCGACGTCTTCTTCGTTCCCCTCTTGGACTATAAAATGTCAGTATAAAACTATTGTTCTACTTTATAGAGTATGTTTGTGTGACACCTAGGATTCAGATGTTCTTTGATTTTGAAAATTGAGCACCATGAAAACTGATCTCAGCATTGCAAGAAGGGGTTTTGCAGTAGGAATTTTTGGCTCTTCTGCTAAGCTTAGATCAATCAGCGCTCAAGCCTCTTTTGGTTTTTCTTCTAATGCTGATTCATGCTTTTGGTTTATTATGCATGCATTTGTGTGTATAGAAAGGAAACAGTGTTTGATTGGTGATTTTTTTTGTGTGATTTTGGTAGGTTTTACAATGGTAAATTTGCTGCTCATGCTGTACAATCTTTTCACTATGTTAATTACACCTTTCTTTCACTTAGCTTGGTGGTTAGCCATGATTATGAGAATCTTGATGATGCTGCAGCAGCAATAAATGACTTTTACTCTCTTCTAAAATAGTTAATTATTAAGTGCAACTACCGAACTATGTTATAAATTTGAGCTGCAACTTATCTCTACTTGTCACTGCAGACCATTAGAACTATGTCTGCTGAGGTAATACTATTTCTCTTCTCCTATTTAGTTACCTGATCGATCTCTTTCTTATCTTAGTTTCATTTTTATCTTTTCTTCTATAAAGATAATCTCTCTTTTTCAATTCTCAGGCCAATTTGGACATAATTCCCTACTTTTTCTTTAAAACCCTTTTTTTTTGGAATATATATATTTTCAAGATGAGTTCTTTCTGTTTTTTATTTGTTCCAAATTTAATGAATAAGCTAACTTAGTTGATAATGTTTTATGTGAGTGATAGGCATGCATGGTGTTTGAAACCTAAAAATATAAATAGTTTGGTTAAAAAGGCAATTTTTATCATAAAAAATAGAATTCGAACTGGATTAAAAAAAAATCAAATCTTATGTTCTGGAGGTAACTGGGAATGGAATATTTTTACTCATGATTAAATAGGTTTTTCTGTAACCAAGTTTGATAGTAGTTGTAAAAGCAAGAGCAATAAAATTCACAATCAAACTATTTTTTATTTATGATTCTAAATTTAAATGCAATATGCTAGATATTTTTAGCAATAAAACCTGATGTCTAGAGCCTGATTAAATCATGTTCAAATGCTATGAGATATCTCTTAGTCACTAAGATTTTAATTTTTATTATGGAGTGTCATAATAGGTTCTACCCTCTCTAGATGAATGCCATGATTGCTTTTGTTTATTATATGCATCTCACTTATTAGACCAAGATATTTCTATACATTTAACCATGCTGAATTCTCCATCCTGTTTAGCATTGGCATTATTATCTTTTTAATCATTTTTCAAAGTTTATCCATCTTACACAATTTTAATGGTTGATGAGCCTCTTATTTACTTTCTTTATGTTTCTTTTTTTAGGGCTATCTTTCTTAATCTGAAAGCAAGGTCTACACTAGCAACAATTAAGAAGACCTAAAAGGCAATAAAGCCTTCACTTTTTTCACATTTGGGTTGAATTTTCTCTTTTTTCTTCCTATGTGAAGTGGGTAGTTATGTAAAATAAAAATTTGTACAAAAAAATTTACTTTTTAAAGAAAAATAGTAATAGTTATGTAGAATAATACTATATGCAATCATGTTTAGAACTATTGATGTTGAGAATTTTTTTTATATTTAGAATTATGTCTTATATTGAGGAATTATGTTATAAAAGATTTAATTTTTAAATTTTGATATTAAAAAATAATTTTTTAATTTGAGAATATGTAAATGAGATGAGATTAATAAATGATTTGAAATTAAAAATAATAATTACAGGATTTGTGGAGGTTTGAAAATCTCACAAAATACTGAAGTGAGTGAAGTCAAGCTAGCGTCAGCAAATCGGACATAAGCAATACACGTAAATCCCCGTCCTTTAGAAAGACGATAGCGATTCTCTTCCAGTGCTTTAATTAAGAGTTCAAAGAGGAACCTATAAGAAAAAATTGTAGGAATAGCCGGAGCGTAGCTCTATCGGAACTTACCTCATCAGCGACTTTAACTTCCTATCGGCTTCGGTTAATTTGTGTTAAATTAAAAAATTAATTTGTGGGAGTTTTAAACTGCCACAAAAGTTCAATATAAAACCCCCACTAAACACTCACAAAACCCCCACTGAATAGATTGTGGAGGTTTTAAAAACCCCCCACAAAAGACCTCGTGGCACCTCAAATTTTGGGGATTTTAGAAACCCCTACAAACCATTTGGTCGGAGTTATAAACTTCCACAAATAAAAAAAAAAATGCCACAAGTTAAATAACAAGTTAAAACAAAATAACGTTCTAGTCTATATTGATTAGTTTCACAAGTTATATTTCTTCTACACGTTCAACCAAAAGTTAAAAATCTAATATAGATTAGTGTCTCTATGAATAAAAATATTCTTGATTTCTTTAGGTAGCATGTTGTTACCATTTTAGCACTCCTGTAAATAGAAAAAATCAAAACAAAAATTAGAAACAACATATAATACTAAGTACAATTGTTTTCATTCACTTTTCAAAATTTTTAGAAAAAATATGGCAGAACCTCCCTTAAAACTTGTATATTTCCACCGTTTATGGTTCCATAAAAAACAATCAATTCATTACTTATTTTTCAACCAATACACAACTAAATTTATCAAACTAAATTATTTTTCAACCATGGCACAACTAACATGTAATAAATAAATCTATATACAATTAAACTAGACTAGTAATATATCAATCATCTATGAATATGTATTAAAACCATAAACAATTTTATATGTACCTTTAATTGTCTAAGACTATTAAACTTTCCTTTTTCTTTTCCATTCATTGCATTTACCATCTTTAAGATTTTTTGTCTCTAACTTCATTCTCCCATGCTGCCCTTAAATTCATCAATAACAATGCACAGACCTTAAAAGAACACAGTGCTAGTAAAATAGAAAATCTAATAAGATGGTATTCGACAACAAATCACCAATAATTAAGTATTGACATAAGTGGTGAAGTTTAGCTTTAACAATGGAGAGTGATGGCCCTCCAAATTTTTTATAAAACATTAATATTACTTTGTTCAAGGAGTAAGAACTTAGTTATCCCAGGTTTAACCCTCACGCACATCGCCTATAATTTCTTTTAATTCAAATGTAACATATTAGAATGGTCTTTGACAAGAATTTTTTGCCTCCTCTAATAATTATTTCAAGCTTTGCCATCGATTGACATATTTTAATTAAAATCAGAACAAATGAACAATAATCAAAACATGTTTTTATTAGAATAAAAATAAATTAGAACCAATTAAGAATAACAAATCAACAATAATCAGAACATATTTTAATTAAAATCAGAATAAATCACAATCAAATATGGAGAACAAAGTAACAAATCAACATTTTGTGCAATTAAAATCAAAATAGTTCAGAACAAAACAAAGAGAATAAATCAATAATAATCAGAAGTTCAGAACAATAAATCAACCTTATAAATTATAATAACAAGTTCCTAACAAACCCAGCATTATAAATTATAATATACAAAGCTCAGACCTTAATCTTATTTTAGAATGAAAAAAATAGTTTAGAAACATTACCAGAACCAGCGCCGAGAAGAAAAGGAGCAGCTGAGTAGGGCTTGTGATCTTCTTCACCAAAAGAGCATCAGCGCCGAAAAGAATATGAGCAGCACCAAGAAAAAGAGGAGCAGTGCCAAGAAGAAGAGGAGCAGGAGAAGAAGAGGAGCAGCAACAACGAGGAGAAAAGGACCACGAACAGAGCAGTAACCTTCACACTTCGCGGCCGCTGTTGGTGGCGTTGTGACTAAGGTTCTCTGGCAAGTAGTGCAGTGCGGAGAAGCTGTGTAGCACGAAAGCAGGGCAGGCGATTCCGAGGAAGAACACCGTGAGGCCAATGACGATGGCCGGTGGGTGTCTGAACAAGCATTCACAAAGGGTCTGAGAATGGGAGATTAGGATTTGGGAGCTTGAGGTCTTTGTACCCTAGAGAGAGAGAGAGAGAGAGAGAGAGAGAGAGAGAGAGAGAGAGAGAGAGAGAGAGAGAGAGAGAGAGAGAGAGGTGCTTCTTCTTCCAGAAGCTCCATTGTTCAGCTACACTATGGAGTGCAAGTGCAGAGAGGGTTGAAAAAGGAGTGAAAGTGAGAGAGTTAGGGTTTTTTATTTTTTTACTTTTCTTTTTACATTTAATTATTTTATTTTTATTTGTGTTTAACAATGCAATTAAACTTTTTTAAGTTTCAAAAATTAATTTTTAGTTAACATTTAAAATTTGATTATTAGTAAGAATTATATATTAATTTTTTGAAAGAATATAAAATAATATCTATAATTTTTAAAAATTAATTATTTAATCTTTAATTTTTTGTCAAAAATAATTAATGAATACAAATAATATTTAAAAATTTTAATTTTTGAAACAAAATAAAATTATCCTAAAACAATTATATAAACAAGTTTTTTTTACTCTTAAAGATTTTAATATTTTAAAATAATTTTTTTAGTTACAAAAAAAAATACTTATATTTTATGACAAACAAATAAATTGTTACAAACAATACTGAATTTTGTAACAAATTAATTTTTTGTTATAAAACAATTGGAGTTTTTGAAACAAAAAGATATTTTATTACAAAATAAGTTGAATTTAAGCAACTACTTTATCCTTTATTACAAAAGATAATAAAATTTTGTAACAAAATACCAGTTCGTTACAAAATCTATCATAATTTGTAACAAAAAAATAGGTTGTTGCAAAATATTAGCACGTTTTGTAACAACTTGTATTGTTGTTACAAAACATTATTATTCTATAATAATCACCAGTTATTGTTACAAAAAATCATCTTTTGTAACAATTTTAAATTTGACACAAAACTTTTGTTACAAATGTTTCATCGTAGTGATGTGGAGTTCGAACAATTATCTAATATCGTCGAAAAACCTGACCTGAATTTCAATTAGGAAGGTTATAACAGGGAAAGCAAAGAGAAATACGAAGGCAACTATTATTTCATTGATCCTAATATAGATGAGGATCAAGCATACTGCATCATCAAGTCAGATGTAGAGGACTTTGCAAATGGACTAGTAAGTGAGCATCCATATAAAGAGCCATCTTTCATGCACGTTTTGGATCTCGAGGCTATAAATACACTAGAATTTCAAGAATATACCAATGCAAGTATGTAGTTGCGAGCACACTATTTTAATTAGTAAGTTAAATATTGAATTTGTAGAATTAGATCTTGCAGTGTGTAAACATATTTCGTGGTGTTGTTGAAGATCTATCTATTACTGCAGATAGTGAATTTGTCGTCGGAATGAAATTTAATTCTAGAGAGGTTGTGATAAAGACAGTAAAAGATTATACGATTTTCAGAGACAAAGTCACCTCTGTTTTTAATGTTGCCCTGCTCAGTATTAGATTCATGGTCAATAGTCATCTGTACAGCCTCCCATCTCCTTGACAGAACAACTCATGAATATCCAACATTGGCTACCCATAATTTCTAATTATTTATAAGAATTGCAGTCACAACTAACGTTACAGCAAGACCATCGGTAAGAAGAGATACTGCCAATCAAATCTGTAAGCAAATTTAAAATGTAGCCATAAATTTTGATCTCTGACGTGCAACTAGTGAGGTGGCCAGAGTGGCACAGAATGTTACATCAGTTACTCTCATTAACAATAAAAAACCTGGATGACAAGAATGAAACAAAAAATAATTTCAATACTGAAATGCTAGTTAATCTATTTAGCTATTTTCCAGGGATAATCAACTCAAAATGCTCAAACTCAACATCATTGACTAAAAAAATAATCATGATGATATTGATTGGTCTTTTTGTTAAGATAAGACACAAATTAAATTGAAAAGATTAAAATAACCTAAGAAGGAAGGCATGCACGTTCTTTAAGTTTAAAATGATATCTTGTTTATATATATATATATATATATATATTATAACCCAACATTATATAGCTAATTGCAATCAACATTTAACATAACAATAAAAATCTTAAATTTCTAAAAATAAGACCTTTGAAATTCAATTAAAAAAAACATTTAAAATTCATACTTAATAAAAGCTCATTTTAATATTATCTAAACTTAGCTACTATAATCTTATAGATCTTCTTAGTATAATAATTATTTTTTTTAAATAGACATGAGCTAAGAAGTAAAAAAAATTAAGGAGCTATGGTTTAGGATTTATCCTTCTTATTTATATTGGTATCTAACTCTGTATCACAATCATCATAAGTCACAAAATGCAATAATTCATTAAAACAAAATTTAATTGGAAATTTAACAGCAAGGCCAAGGTTTAGGTCAGAACTTAGAAGAAAAATAAAAGGGTCTAATTAAGTAAACAAGGCTCCGACATACCACGTCTTTGCTTTCACTATTGACATGCAGAGAAGAATAAGTAAGTAAATCTGAACAAGAAAGAGAAGAGAAGATACTTACAAAGAGAAGTGTGAAGAAAAAAGAGAATGTCGGAAAGCGATAAAAACGGAATAAGCGAGTTCTTTGTTCTTAATACATGAAAAATGAAAAAATGGAGAATGAAGTAGTTGCTAGTAACAAATCAAGAGTCCATTTCAATTTTCATAAGGAATATATATATATATATATATATATATATATATATATATATACCTAAAAGTGTTGCTGGTGAAAATCTGAATTGTAGAGAGATAATTAAGGAAATCAACTTGAATTTGGAGTCCTTGTCTTTTCTGTTTCTCTCAATAAATTGTTTTCTTGTCCTTTCTGTAAACTCCGTTAAATTAGTAGATAATTAGTCAATAAACTAATTTTTAATAAGGAAGATTAGAAATGTGAATATTATATCAAATTAGGATAGAGCTCATTGAAACGAAAATTTTGACACTAATTTAGAAGAAAACGATCCAAAATTGGACCGAACGGGCCGAACCGGTTGAACTGGACCCAACCAACCCAGCAATTAAAATGAACCTAAGCCTTTCTCTTCTTCATTTCAGCAGAAACGAAGCTGAAAGCCTTCCAGGGAAGGAAAGAAGAGAAAACTCACTGAAACCCTTACGGTGAATTCCAACCCCTGTAACTCCTCTGTCCAAGCTCCGATCGCCGCACCGTTTGCGGCCACGCGTCCACCGTGTCGAGTTCTACGTTTCTACCAGAACAATTTCATAAGTAAACTATTAATTACTCTCAGCCACTCTTTTCCCCCAATTTTCCAAAATTGGAAGAGATGTTGAATTTCTTTGATTTCTAATGTTTTAGGATCCAATTAGCCTGAGAAAAATGTTCACTCTTACTTATGTGAAGCTTGGGTAAGGTAAGGATACTACAATTCTATTTTATTTTTATTAAATTTGTGTTTTGGAAATTAAATTGGGTAGATATGTGTTATAAATGCGTATTAGGTTGTGAATAAATAATTGGAGTTTGAAATTGTGAATATTGGAACTTGGAGGAAGCTAAGCTTAGAGTGTATTGAGCTTTTGAGGGGCTGTCTTGGCTTTTATTAAATTGCTTTGGTCGCTACGTGGAAATCGGCCAAGGTATGGTTTAGGTTTCTTGCATTTAATATATAATGTTCTGTGAAAACTTAGGCTAGATGACCATAGGATAAGTTGGAACGTATGTGTATATTGTGGTTTAGTATCTTGTTGTTACATATGGATTGGTATGGTGCTGATTAGTTGAAGGATTGGTAAATTGTTAATTATTGATTTGAGGATATAATTATGTGATTTGTAAGCTATGGTTTGATTGTGAAATTTGGTATGTAAATATAATTATTGTTGGAGGATTTGGCTTGTATATACATGTTTATTGTTGGAGTGGAAAATGATTTTATGGTGGTTGTTGTGTTGAGGGAGAAGGGTATTTTGGTGCTTGTACGTGTAGGAGGTTGTTTTGGAATTATGGGAAATGTTTGAATGAAAAAGAGATTTTGGCAAGTTTACCAAACTTTGGTCTTGGGCCGAACTTCGACAGGCTATAACTTAGTTTCCGGAACGCTAAATTGATTTCAACTTGTTTTAAATGAACATTGGATTCGTGAAGTTTATGCCGTTTGAAGAACGGAAGAAAAACGATTTAAAATGATTGAGTTATGCCCGTTGGAAGTTTTGGTGTTAAATTTGTGAATTCTGCAGCTAAACACTTCATGGTATGCAGCTTTCTGGTTGATCCTTTTTTTTAAGAATGTACGTCCACGCAACCCACGCGCACGCGTGACATGAAGTTTTCACCCACGTGTATGCATGACAAAGGGATGCGCACGCGAGCTGCACCTTCACACTCACACGCGTACGCGTGGCCCCTATTTCACCAAACATGGTTTTCAGCATCTTAAACTATATTTCGAACTTCTAAACCTCTATTTTCATTCCTTTAGTCATAAATAGTGGTATTAAACTTGATAATCAGATGAAGTTAGGAGATGGGGATAACTTGAAGGTGAAGTAAAGCTAAAAAGTGATGAATTGATTATGAAATGTTACGGGTGATCATATATGATACTTGGATGGATTATTCAAATTTGATTATGTATGATACTTGCCTTGAATGATTAAATAATCTGAGATACGAAATTCTCTGGATAAAGTACCGTGGCGTGCCACCACGTGTACTAGGTTGAAAACTCGATACTCTGTTGACCCTACGACGTAAGGGTGACTGGGCACTTATAAATTCCCGGGAATGTTAACCCCCATTGAGCAATATTGATTATTTGAGAAAAAGCTATGCATAGACTCTTGGGGATGCACGTCGAGGGACAGTCTAAGGTTTTCGAACTTGTCGGGTTGGCTGGATAACCGACAGATGAGCCTCATCAGCCATAGGACAGGCATGCATCATATGCATACTACTTGAATTACTTGTTTGTGCATTAACTGGGTGTGCCTAAGTGTACTTGCCATGTTAAATGTATATTTGTTACCTATAATATTTGTAACTTTCTTGTGCTTGCCTTTATTTGTTTATTTGTCTGTGAAACGCTAACGGAGATGGAGCTATGGAGGAATGGCAGTACGGGACTTAGATTTAAGATTAAGTTAAGTTAGGTTTAGATACTTTTAGTAAACCACATTTTATGGCTTCTGTTTAATACTTTAAACTCTATAATCTGAGTGTCGGCATTCTAGGATTGCCTCTGGCATTCCCAGGACCTTATATATTATGTGTGTGACACCTTTAGCATACTGAGAACCTCCGGTTCTCATTCCATACTATGTTATTGTTTTACAGATGCAGGTCGAGAGGCATCTCGTTAGGCGTCTAGACACCTGAAGTAAAGTGGTTACTGGGTTATGTTGTTGTACAGTGATGTATATATATGTACTTAGCTTTCTCTCTGCATAACTTATTCTTTTTTATCCTCTTAGAGGTTTATGAAGAGACAGGATTTTGTTTATGTATATTTGGGTTTTGGATATGTATGTATATATATATATATATATATGTAAATATTCTCCGGCCAGCCTTGGCTTCGCGGGCTGAGTTAGGAGCTTGTTATTTTGTATCTTTGGCACTATATTCCTACTATTGTTATCTTATGTTCGATAGTTATAGTTTTCTTAGCACGCAAGTTAACTTGTTTCTTGAGCGTTGCGATTTTATTTTGCGATTTTTATTTCATCTACTCTTTAAGGCTCCTAGTATATTATAATCTTTCTGCTATTATATGTATACATTATATTGTAGAGGTCATAATACCACACAACCTTTGTTTTACGGCTTAAGCGTAAAGCTCAGTGTGGTAGGATGTTACACTTTCTCTGTTCCTTTCTGTTCCTCTCAAGATGCTTCCTAATCCCGAAATCTCACCGCCAATTACTCCTACAATGTAGAGTCATAGATATATTTAATCGGTGTTATGAAAAAAATTGAAAGAAATCATAAAAATCATAGAAACGATTACTACACTACTAGAAAACTAGTTATTACAGACGGATATTTCCGACGGATTTTATCCCACTGAAATACAGACGGAATTTCAGAGGGATTTTTTTGTCGAAAAACAAAAAAAATAGATTAGTATAAATTACAGACGAAAAAGAAAATCCGTCTATAATTCCGTCAGAAAAATTAATTTTTTTCCGTGGAATGGTTACAGACGGATTTTTCCGTCTGTAATTTAAATGAAATCCGTCGGAAATATTAAAAACCCTAGTTGAAGATTCACTCCATTCACTCCATTACTTCACAAAACTCTCCCAGCACGCACCACGCACTCCCAGCACGCAGTGGCACCCTCCTCCCCTCCTCGTCTTCTCAGCCCTCCGTGTCTCACACCAGTCACCGGCGAAGCTCGTCGTTCGAATGACGACGGTGACGACCGACGATTGACGTTCGACGAATGACGACCTACGGTGCTGCCCTGCTTCTCGGTGACCACTGACGCTTCTCTGCTTGGCCCGGTCGTCTTCTTCTTCTCTATTACTTCCTCGCCACTGCTGTGCGCTGCTAGTCCCGCTCCTTCTGCTCCGCTCTCTTCTCCGGTCTTCTTCTCAGGTAAATAATTAATTTTATTGTTTAATTAATATGCAGGTTAGGGAATAGGGATTTTGATTATCAGATTTTGTGAATTTAGGGATGTGGGTGTTGATTTTGATTATTAAGATTCTGATTAAGGGTTTGGGTGTTGATTTTTTATTATTAGAACTCTGATTAGGTGTGGGTGTTGATGCTTCCAAACCCAAATGGAGCATATTTCTTAGCTTTTGCTACTGTTTTGCACATTCAATTTTTTTCTTAAATTATTCTAAAGTCCTAATAAGAGTGTGAGCTTGTGTTTTTAATAAGAGTGTGAGTTTGTGTTTTTTGTTAAACATGAAGCTAGGGAAGACAAGGACAAGGTACAAAAATGGAGATCTGCTCTAGCTAAAGCTGCTGAAATTTCAGGATTTACTTATCCATTGGACTCTGAGTTGTAAGCCTCCTCCTCTTTTTTATTTTTACTTTTGTTTTATTTTCATTTTCATACTTGTTACTATTTGTTGTTAGTCAAATGACTTATTTTCTGTATTTTTTATGGCGAGTGAGAACAGGATTGATTAGGTGTGGGTGTTGATGCTTCCAAACCCAAATGGAGCATATTTCTTAGCTTTTGCTACTGTTTTGCACATTCAAAATTTTTCTTAAATTATTCTAAAGTCCTAATAAGAGTGTGAGTTTGTAAGTTTGTATTTTTAATAAGAGTGTGAGTTTTTGTTTTTTGTTAAACATGAAGCTAGGGAAGACAAGGACAAGGTACAAAAATGGAGATCTACTCTAGCTAAAGCTGCTGAAATTTCAGGATTTACTTATCTATTGGACTCTGAGTTGTAAGCCTCCTCCTCTTTTTTATTTTTACTTTTGTTTTATTTTCATTTTCATACTTGTTACTATTTGTTGTTAGTCAAATGACTTATTTTCTATATTTTTTATGGCGAGTGAGAACAGGATTGAGATTGTGTTGTGTTGTGTGTGTGTGTGTGCTGTCTCTGTAATCTGTACCCAGTAGTCCCAATTTTTTAATTTTGTCTCTTGCATTGAAGAGTTATCTGCACTTCACATCACGGGTCACTCATATCACATTCATATGTCTCACTAGTTTTTCAAGCCGTGTCTGCGTTTTAAAAGCGGTGGTGATCTATTTGAAGCTTCAATGATCAATGATATGTAATAATATATATTTGTATTTATTTATACGTGATTTTCCTTTTTACCTCTTGTGATGATGTTTTTTTCTAAATTATCTTAGGTGAGTTGTTGGAGTTCGTTATTGACACTGTCCACACTTCACAGTGCATATGAATTGGATAAGTCTTAATGGTTATAAGTTATGATCCTTCCTTATTTGTTCAAAGAGCCAGAACAGTGAATCTGCGACACTGTGTTTCAGCTTGGCATCCACGTAAGTATTCAGATCTGAATCACTATGCAATTTTATGATTTTATCAACTCAATCTCTAAAATAAGTTTGGACGTTATGCCATCTCCTCCTCCTCCTCCTTCTTTGATTTTAAAATTTGGTTAAAGAATTACTTAGCGAATTCTGTGTTATTTTTTAGTCTGCTGCATAAAACAGACACGTTCTTTTCTTTTATGTTCAAAATCTTTCTGTGAAGTTTTCCATGTTGGCAATTGCTACTTAAAATGGTTAGAGCTATGTATGATTTGAGAAATAAAGTTTTTGTTTCTTCATATTAGTTTTTCTTTTGTGCATGTAAAATTCGAGATCTATAACTTGGAATAGAGGTTGTGGCTAACGAATATAATCCTGAATTTCAGAGGGGTGTTTGTAAAAATTGTTTGCTTGCATGGTTGGATTTGATATCTTTGATAACTTGGGGGAATGATGGATATTGAAGAAGAGAGCCCCATGTCTGGGTCCTTAAAAGCCATGATTCTAATGATGGATATTATAATGTCTGGTTCCCCTGATAATGGATGCAGCCCTTTGGCAAATTTGAATTTTGTCGACGGATGGATTATATCTAGTATCTAGTTGTAGGAAAGAGAACTTTGAAATTTGAATACAATAGCAACCTTTTCGTGAATCGGAAAATTAAGTTGAAGCTAGCCCTTTTTCTTTTTTATCTTTGTTACCAGTATCTGATTGGTATATTCTATTTTATTTTATTACTAGACCAATTCGAATTTGGTTCCAGTACTTTCTAAGCCACTTTGTGTTTTCTATTGTTATTATCATTTTCAGGTTGCATAATGCAAAGTGAGGTATCACACTATGATGGGACAACTTATTTTAGTTTAGTTCCTTTTGTTCCTATAATAATTCATAGGTAATTGAGGATTTCATTTATTCTATATTTAAGTTCGTTTGACGATTACAAATCACTTTCATCACCATGTTCCTAATTCAGCACTAATATCTTCTCTTTTCCTTCTGTTTTGCTTTTTAATTTTACAGGGTGATTACATCAAAGATTTGTAGCTGTAATTACATCTGTATCAGTTTCTAATTTCACACACTGTTCTTGGATTCATTTCTTTCTTCCCCCAATTCTGTGATATTTTTTTTTAATCTATTCCAAGTCGAACTTTGCTCCATGGTTTTTTCATTCTTTGTTTCTCTGTAGATTGATAACTTTGGATCTATAATCTGCTTATTGTAGTTAAAACATGATTTGATTCCATTGATCTAACACCACACCAAAATTGCACTGCATTATCATGTTACTGCTGGAATGGATAATTTAATAGCTTTCTCGAAGTCCTGCTTCTGATTCATATTGATTATTGATTATCATGATTTAATAATGAATTATGTTACCTTGATCCAGGGTTGCAGTAACTAGAACACCTCTTTCAGCCTATGATGCCACCTTATGCAGCACTTTATTCACCTGGAGGGGTTTATACTCATCCTGCCATTCCTATTGTAAGTCTAGCTACTTTCATGCAATTTATTTCATGGTTTATGAAAAATTGGAGCTTGTCTTGTTCATTGCCCATGAATGTTTGGCTTCTACTGTAATGATATCAATCAATAGTTCACAATAGGATAAGAGAAACTACTATACTGAAATGTCAAATGTGTTTCCTTTGATCCTGTTTGTGTACCCATGAATTATATATTTCTAAAACATAGGGGCCACATCCACACGGACAAGGAGTTCCATCTTCACCTGCTGTAAGCTATGATGTTTTCTGAGATCAGTTCCTAATTTAGGCATAGTAAACATATCTTTGTTCTGTTATAGATAATTTATCTGCAATCATCTTGTTTCCTTTTTTTGCCTGATCTGTTTTTCCGTTTCAGGCTCTAGAACTTGCTACTCTTGTTCCTCTTCAGCTTTTAAAGTCAAGTGGAACCAAATGCATAATGGTAAGTGTACTTAAAAAGGCTTTTGAACTTTTGCTATAGGTAAGAGGTTATACTGACATTTGTAAATTATCTAAGGTTGGTGACCCAAAGCAACTTCCATGAAGACTTTGAAAATATAGATCAATTTGATGCTTTGAGTTAAGATTTTTTATGTCAACCTTGGTGTTAAGGACATTTTCTTTTCTGGCATGCTAGTTATAAACTTGTAATTAATAATAAATAAAATATTCCTTGAATGCTTTTCTGTTTTAAATAGCTTTTTTCTTGCAGATGTTGTAAGGGACTAAATCTTTTCTGGCATGCTAGTTATAAACTTCTGCAAATACTTTTTAGTCATCTTTCCTTCCCTTGGAGCTTAAATCTAGGGAATCTGACCTCCACATTTCAAGAGTTGGTGAATTTACTATGTTGCTGTTCCTTTTACCAGTAGCATTTAATTTTCTTTTCAGCTATAGTTTTTATATAGAAAATATTGATAATGAAATTTTCAAGTGAAAAATTTCACCAATTTTCATCCTTAAACATAATTAGAATGTTGCATCAATATTGATCTTCAGCCAGTCGTTTGGTGGCACTCTCCATCTCACTGATAAGCTATTTCTCCTTTTAGGTTCTATTAACCGGTGGTTCTTTTTTTCATATATGTTGTTATAGTCAGATTCTAATTTTCAGTTAGTGGAGTTAGTAAGTCAGTAAGTATAGAAACTTCAGTTATAGTATGGGTGCTTCCAATCTCCAGCTCAAGCTTATCAGTTATTACTTCACTTGGTTCTTACTTCTCAGATTGGGAGACAAAAGGAGAAAACATTGAAGAAGATGGGGTTCGGAGTTCCTGCTCTTCCATTTACCTTTGTGGCTCACCTTCTAGCGGTGGCTGCTATTGTCATGGTCTTGCTTTGGAACATACACTTCAGAGGTGGCTTAGCTTGGGAAGCTACCAACAAAAATCTCATATTCAATGTATGTTTCTTGTTTCATCTTGCTCTTTACTCTCTATTTGCTATTATTTTTGGGACTATGATGCATTGATATATGGCTCTTCTTGATTCTTACTCTGTTTCATTTGGTCCTCTGTTGAATGAACCTTAACTGAATTTGGCATTTGCCTTGTATATTTGAACCTTAAAAGCAAGACACACTAAACATAATTCGAACGTTTTCCCCCCGGCCAAGTAATATATCTTGCTTTTAGTTTGAGTTCCATGGTTTCAGTGATTGATTGATTACCTTAAAGTTATTAGAGACTAATATTATATATTTTGTGGATAGTTTACAGTTTACACTTTACATATCTACCACAATATTGGTTTGTCAGTTTCTTGCTTAGTATTTCATACTAGTATTTACTTCAATCAACTTTTAGATGCTACACTAAACTTAGAAAGAGTGTTGTTGGCTGGAGTTCTAGGAGCAGGAGGATTTGATGCTGTCTTTGCTGTTACTTTGGGAGATTCAAGGAGTAATGTGACAAAAACATGGAGCTCACTCAATGTTCTTGCCCTTCTGGTTAAAGAAGATCCTTGTGGCGTTTCTTTAGAAAGTGTTGACATTAGAACAAATGAAATCACTTCAGCTGTATCTTCAATTCATATTGAATAATTTATTGTAAATATTGTTTATTTTTAATACGATGAATTTGTTTATTTTTTGAAATATTGTAAATATTCGAATATAAATTAGATAAAAATTTGTATTAAATTTATATTTATTTTGTATGAAAACAAGTTTATTTTGTAATTAGAAAAAGTAAAAAAGTTCTATTTTACCTTACAGATGGATTTATAGACGGATTTTTTGTCTGTAATCATAATTTTCCAACGTTTAAATTACAGACGAAAAATCTGTCGGAAAATTCGTCTGTAATTACAGACGAAAAATCCGTCGAAAAATCTGTCTGTAATTACAGATGGAAATTCCGTCTGAAAATCCGCCTGTAATTACAGACGGAAAATCCGTCTGAAAATTTGCCTGTAATTACAGACGGAAAATCCGTCTGTAAATTCGTCTGTAATTACAGACGGAAAATCTGTCTGTAAGTTTGTCGCCTTCAGGAAATGGAGGGAGAATTTACAGAGGAAAAATCCGTCGGTAACTAGTAAAAATCCGTCTGTAATTTTTCGACGGAAAAAAAATCCGTCGGTAAATAATTTCCGACGGGGCTTTTACAGAGGGACAAAATCCGTCGGTAATTTCGTCGGTAACGAAAAATCCGTCTGTAATAAAGGCTAAATCCGGCTGTAAATCTGTCTGTATTAATCCATTTTCTAGTTGTGACTTCTACAATGTAGAGTCAGAGAAACATGAAATTGGTGACTTTGAAGATAAAAACAAAGAATAAATGATCATTTGTACCCATAAAAGATGAAAACACTGATATATGTACCCACACTAAATCGAAACTAAACTCGTACCCACGCAAGATGCCCTCTGTGTGACAAAAGTACCCTATCTTTAGAGGGTTGGAGTGCTACGTAGGATACTTTTGTCAAAGGGAAGGAGAATCGTGTTGCGCTGGAAAGAGAGCGAAAGATAATCGTGCCGCCGAAGAGAAAGGGAAGGGGAATCGCACTTGGGAGTGAGAATGAGGAAGGAGAATCGCACCTGAGAGTGAGAATGAGGAATGAGAATTGCTCCTGACAGTAAGAGCAAAAAAAAGGAGAAAGAGGGAGGTAAGTTTCAGCGCGTGTAAAAAGTGAGAGTAGTGGGGCTTTGATTTTTAATTTTTGAATTTTATATTCATATATGTCTATAAATACAGTAGTTAAAAATAGTGGTTGAAAGTGGTGTGCATGTAACACAACTGATTAAATATATATATAACAACGAATAATTTTTAACTAATAGCTGGAGAATGAATTATCTAAATTGTCTTTAGTAACTAATCACTAACAAAACTTGAAATAATAATAGTTTAGATAATTCACTTTTAATTATTAGTTGTCAAACTAACTCATTTTAATTGTTAAAATTAAATAACATTAGTCTATTCGGACTTGGGAGTGTCTTGTCATTTGTCAAGAACTAGTTTCTGACGAATTTTATAAAAGGCATAAGATAACATTCTTACACCAACTTACTGATGCAACCAATCAATTCATCTTTTCTGAATTGTCAATGGCCAAGAATGCAAGATGAAAGAAGAAAAACAAAAATAAAAAAGTAAAAATAAAATCCAAAATCTGTTAAACCACATCGTCGCAACAGATTTTACAAACAAAACCAATCAAAATTCTTTTCCTCATTTGCTTGTGACCGATTTAGTTGAATTTGAATCTGTTGTTCTTTTAATCTTACATCTGTGGTTCAGTTGACTTTGAATATGAGTGGAATTATCAAGATCTGTTAATTAATATTACCTTATGTGGGGAGAAAAGTAAAAAGAAATGGTTACATATTAATGACCAATAATATATTATTTATGGGCACACAAGAAATACATTTAAAAAAATGAGATGATGATGTTCATCGCAGCTAAAGCTCACTATAAGCTAAATATAATCTGCATATTATAAAATTGTATGGTTCTTAACTTCTTATTTTCAAAAACATATATATCATATATATTGCAAATCACAATTATTAGGGGGTAAACATTTTTTTTTCTTATATATATTGCCTTAGCTTGTATTGGAATAGAAGATTTCTCTTAATGGGGAAATCATGCTTTATTGGGGGTTGCTTTTTATATTAGGAAACAAGAATAATCCATAATCTTATCAGGCTATGTCATTCTGGAAAGAACTTAACAACGTTAAATCATGTTCTCCAACATTTATCTTAACAGATAGATATAGTTGAATTATATTCTTCATTCATCATCATCGATCACCATCCATACAAGAAAAGTGCAATTACAAGATGTGTATTTTCATAAAAGCATGTATATATCAACAACAAACACGTGTTAGTTTATAACTTTATATCAACCAGATCCCTCGTGTGTTTTCATCTGTCTATTTATACACGTGTAATACTATGTGATTAATAAAATTTGTTATTTTTTATTAATATTTAACTAATATTTTATTCTATATTTTAATATTATTTAATTTTAAACTCTAATAAATACATATTGGATAATAAAATAATATTAATTAAAAATATAGACTAATATTAATAAAACTATTAACTTTTAACATTATTTTATATATAGATAATGTTAGGTAGACAAAAAAAATTATTGCTTTATTTAACATTAATTAATTATCACAATAATTAATAAATATTAAATAAGATAAATTATAGCTGTTTTTGTCTGATTTTCTTTAGTTACTAAACATTTCCGTATATATATATATATTATTCACGATGTACATAAGGTAGGTATGACATGAGGTCCGAGGATGAGTTTTATTTCTTAAAAACTATTAATTGTTAGTGCGTCTAATATAATAACTCTATATTTGTGTGCGTGTTTTTTTTTTTTTTTTAATTAATACGGAAATTCTGATTCTTTTGGAAAATAATATCTGCATGTCTAAATATATCATCGTAAATTACGACTTTTATGAATTTTGATCTTCAAACTGTCGTAATTTGCTGGTCATACTATAAAAAAGGGTTAAGTACTGTTTTTGTTCTTAAGATCTGGAGTGAAAATCAAATTCGTTTCTGACCTTTTTTTGTTATGAAAATCATCCCCAACGTTATAAAACATTATAAAATCGTCCTTTTATTCATAAATAAAATTTTTCGAATAATTTTGTCTTTAAACAAAAGTAAAAAAAATCCTCCTCCATTGTCATCACTATCCCCTGCATCATCAGTCATCACTACTACCACCACGAAACTCATGCTTCTTAATCAATCCTTCAGAGCCAAGCACCTCACAAGTATCCTCCATTGCGCACAACTTCTACACTCCAAACAAGCCAAGTTCATTCAGCTCCACCCCAGAAAGAACACAACCGTTTTTTTTCCCAAAGTGCGCAACAATTAATGAATTCAATTACAAACACTAACGTAAGATCCTTACAAATTCATGCAATTCCTTAATTAACCTTTTGAGCCAAAGTAACTCACAAGGAATCTCCACTACAAGGCACAGTTTTTTCACTCAATAAGAAGCGCATGTTCATTCAGTTCTAACCCAGAAAGAACATATCTCATGCAAAACATGTTAATCCAAAAAGAACATAACTCGTACAAGAACTGAAATGTTATTCCCACTAATTCATCAACAACAACACCACCACATTCAAATTCAAGACAAAAAATTTCAAAAATCTAATTTTTCAAACTCAAAAAGAGAGAACGCATATTTTAGGAACAAATCGAGGTCCACTATGGCGAGTGGTGGCCCATGCGCTGTCGCCTTCTTAAACGACTCCGTGCCTTTTTTACATTCTGCTTCACTCGTGGGTTTCCGTGCTTGAACTTCTTCCCCATCGGAGCAGCATCATTGCCTCCCTCAGCGGCCGCAACACCTACCACCACGATCGGCACACCACCGACGCCACCTTCAGCAAAATTAACAAAAATTTCATATCAAACAACATGAATAGAGATCTGGAAAGAGAGGAAGAGAGGAAGAGCTAGCTACATGAATAGATCTGGAAAGAGATGAGCTCCAAGAAGTAGAACAGAGAAACAGAGAAGCAGAACAGGAAGCAGAAGGAGTTGGCGCCGAAGGAGAGAACGGGATTGAGTCAGCACCAAAGGAGAACGTCAGCAACGACGCCCTTTCTCGCCGGCAGTGCCTTCTTCTTCCTCTTCTCTTCTTTTTCCTCTTTGTTCTCCACCATTCCCTCTCTTTTTTTCTTCCTGGCTTGCACTCCCTCCTCTCTGCGTTGTTGAAGGAAAAAGAACAGATGAGGGTAAATGATGAATGAAGGACATTTTTGTCCAAAAATTAGAGAAAGGACGATTTTTTAACGTTTTATAAGATTGAGGATGATTTTAATAAGAAAAAAAGATCGGAAACAATTTTGATTTTGGCTCAAGACTTTAGAGACGAAAATAATACTTAACCCTATAAAAAAAGTACACCATAATAAAAGTACATAAATACAACTTTATAGCATTAATGCTATATATAAAACAAAAATTTGAGAACCAAAATAATTCAACTATAATTAGTTAAAAATATTAACTTCATTTTTATAACCTCTTTTTATTCTGATTTTTATTTCACTTATTTATTACTCAACTTATCACACATTATACGATTCTCATATATTAATCATAATAATATATTCCTATCTATTAGTAGGATGCAACGTATCATATATTAATGATATATTTTATAATTTAATTTTCATATATACTATTACAATAAAGATTAATCATAATAATATTTTTTATAATTTGATTTTTATATATATTATTACAATAAAGATTAAGCATAATAATATCCTTTAATTGTCATTAATTTTAATTTATTTTTCTTTGTAACTAATTTATTGTTTTACCTACCTAATATTGTAGAGAGTTGGAATAATCTAAAGGGCGTCCAATTCAATCACTAAAAAATTCACGACTTTAGAGTAATTGAAAGAACAATCAAGAAGCTTGATGCATCAATTCTTGGAGAGATAGTGAATGGACATTAGAATGGAAGATGTTACAAGTATCGGACAAACATGTGCATGCTAATTAGTTTCAGTAATTGAATCTTTTTTAGTTTGATTTCAGCTGGGGGTAGGTCAAAAAAATTCACAACCAGTCGTAGTTATCCTTTTAATAGTATGGCATTTGAATTAAATCTTAACACGATGTTTATATTAGAAAAAGTTGAAGAATTTGAAAGATAAATAGATTTATCTAATGTGATTATTTATAGTCAACTAATTTTTAAAAATATAAAAAATTACATTAACTCTGATGAAGTATAGCAATAAACTGATTTAATTTTTTAATGTATTTTTACGTGTAATTATAATTATATAGTAAAAACAAGTGTACTGTAAATTTTAACTCTTTATTTATATGTAACATTCGTAAGTTCATACTTATGTCATCCATAAGTTCTTACAAATTACATTCAAAGTTAACCTACATAACATCCATAATTATATGAAACTAACATTCAAAATTACAGTAATTTGTTTTAGTTATTATATCCAACATTGAAACTATCTGTTATTGCATAAGTAACTATCAGGTTGAGTTTTGATTGTTATTTGTTACTTATTTTTCAGGTCATAAACCAAAGGGTTAAGTACGATTTTTGTCCCTAAGATATAGACCGAAAACGTTTTTTGTCCCTAACCTTTTTTTGCACACAAAATAGTCCCTAAGGTAAAACTTAGTTTCAAAACTGTCATTCAGACCAAAATACCCTTCTCCTTCTTTACCAAAATACCCAGTTTCTATTATTCTTTTTCTTCTTCTCCATCACAGCAACATCTCTTCTTCTTTTGCAGCAACAATAATAAAATAAGAAGCAAAATCAATGCAATAAACACAAAAAATAGAAGCATAAATAGAATTAGAAGCAGAACAAATTAGAAGCAGAAGAAATCATAATCAGAAGAACAATGAAATTAGAAGCACAACAACAATAAAATAAAAAAAAACAGAATGAAAATCAGAAGCACAAAAATAATAAAACCAGAATCAAAATTAGAAGCAGAAAAAACAGAAGCAGAAGAATAATTAGAAGCAGAATAAATCAAAATCAGAATAACAATAAAATTAAAAGTACAACAATAATGAAATCAAAGAAACTGAATCAGAATCAGAAGTACAAAAATAATAAAATCAGAATCAAAATCAGAAGAAGAAGAAATAGAAGCAGAAGACACAATCAGAACCAGAAAAAATCAAAAGTAGAAGCAGAACAAATCAGAATCAGAAGTAAAACAAGTCAAAAATAGAATCGAAATCCTAGGGAGGACTACGAGGATGCGAAGCAGTGGTGAGGTCAGTAGCACTGACGGTAGTGCCAGAGCGCGACAGCGATAAGGCACCCCTCTTTGCGAGCTCTTCAATGGTGGCGGCAAGGCCCTCGTCTCCTTTTTTGCTCACGAGCTCTCTCTCCCTTTGGTTTTGATTTTCGACGGTGACTCCAAGCCTCGCCGGCGCCGTCCCTCTTTCTCCCTTTTCCTTTCTTTCCCCTCTTCTTCCCTTCCCCTTCTTCTTCTTCCCCCTCTCGCGTGATTTCCTTCTCCCCCTGATCCATTTTGTTTCTCCTTTTTTTCCTTTTTTATTTTATAATTTATTTGGTTAGGGGTAATTTGGTAATAAAGATTAAAATTTAAGTAAAATGACGATTTTAAAACTAAATTAAACCTTAGGAATGATTTTGCGTGCAAAAAAAGGTTAGGGATGAAAACATTTTTGGCCTATATCTTAAGAATCAAAGTCGTACTTAACCCTAAACTAAACTATTGGTGACGAGGAGCTAGAACCTGAAGAGGGGGAGTGCTTCAGCACATTAGAAGATGCACGCATATATTATTACCGATATACGGCAAGGGCTGGTTTTGTTATTAAAATGAGAACCACCGGTTGGGAGACAAAAACTATCAGAAGGTGTTGTTAATCAGGCTTTGCATTGTAACAAAGATGTCAACCGTATAGCTCGTGTAAAGGCACCCAAGAGAAGAAAAATAGTATCCTCTATAAACTGCAAATCCCGTTGCTATACAGCATTAGAAAGGATGACTGCGCAGCGGAGGATTTCTCATTTAGAGTTATCCCACACACACCCACTTATCCAAAGCTATCTAGCATATTCCCAGCAAATCGACAACTAAGTATGCATGTGACAGACCTGATACAACAAAATGACCAAACTAGCAGACCGAGGCAAATATACCAGGCTCTAGCCAATGCCGCTGGTAGCCTGCCAACCTCACTTTTATAGAGAAAGATGTTAGAAATTACATCAGTCGTTACTTATGTATTTTCGAGGATGAAACGGATCCAAAAGAGTTCAGCATTTCTCACAAATGAAGGAGCTAAACCCGAACTTTTTCTTTGAGATAGATGTGGGCGACTTTACATAAAATGATATGCCCTAGTTGTGCACTTTTTTTTATATCCATTAGACTTTTTATTTAAAAACATAATATAGCATCCCCTTTTGACTTAATTTGCTTCTGCAGAATAAATGCAAAAACTGGAAAAAGATACTCAATTCAATAAAACGTAAATTATAGTATCATAACCATTTCTTTATCCACATCCACAAATCTCATTTATTCCTATTCATGTTTTGTGTTGTGAACAGACATTTCTATTTATATAATTTTTATTTTTTATTTTTTTAATATATAAATATTCTAATTGATCGAATTTGTTTGACCTAAAGATGATTCTAGTTTCTACTTTATCATAAGTAAGGTTATGCTTTTACTAAAAAAAGAAACATTTCTTATTTTTCAAATCGATTTTTCTTTTCATTTCTTTAGTATTTATTCAAATTTTGATCCATTGCCTCAGAAATGTGTTTTGGGCCGATGCTTGAGAATATTTTGGTGATACCATGACGTTTGACACTACTTACAAGACTAATAGGTACTATGTTATTATTTTTTTGTTCGATTTAATATGAATTTTTTCATGTAAGGCATTTGGATTTTACACTTACGTTACATGTTTTTATATTTTCATCGTTAAGGTACGACATGCCGTTCGGGTCTTTCATAGGCATCATTTAACACCCTAACTTTTAACACCTCATAATTGCACTAAAAGTCTTGGCATTACCTACCTCTACTCCTTTAATTTTATACTATATTTATTGAATATTGAGCCTTCGCAAATATAAACCGACTTTTTAATTAGGAAAATCGAAAAGCCTTTTTACTTTAAATAACACAATTATATCCACATAATAATAAATACGTAAACTTATTCAAATCTCTTCAAATACCAGTCCTACCCCTATAAAATATCAAAATGACAAATGATAAGGAGTAAAATCTCAACTAAACTAACAAATCAAAAATACAACATACACACACACACACACACATATAAAGCTTTGTAGATTGGTCGCGGCTTCGCACCAAAGCTTCATGAACTTGTCACTGAAAAGAAAATCTATAGGGGGTGAGAATTAATATAACATCGTCCTCACAGATTCTCAGCAGGGAAGGAAATACCATCAAAGCAAAGAGATGCTTGCAAATAGAATTAATTTCATTACAAAACAATTTATCCTTGAAATAACCTTTTGGAAAAGTCGTAAAGAAGCTCCTTTAGTTTACAAATCAGTAAGGTGAGTGGTTTAAGGAAATGAAAAGGACTTACAACATGCCTAAGGACCTCCTACCCGACTTACATCGCTCACTCCTATCCAACCAATACATAAATTAAAGTTACAAGGTAACACCTGGTCCATCCTGTCTCAACCTCCATCACTACATATCAGAAACAACCCTTAGCATCACCACCGCCAACATGAGGGATCTCTCAGTTTTCAAACACAGACAAAACAATGCAAAGCATACACAAACATAGATTACAGATGGAGTAATTAGATCAAGTAGTAGATAGATGCAACATTACTCAATTAGGCAAGCCAAAAACAACATTCACACACAAATGCAAATGATGCATGCTTGTCCTATGGATGATGAGTCTCATCTGGCGTAGCTTTCAACACCGAGCTTGTGAGTTCTGGGAGTCCGAGCTTGTAACGCACTTGTGGAGAGAGCAAGCAAAAATGGGGGGAGTGTACCTGCAAAGGCACTCCGATGCTTAAGTTAGTATATTGAATTCAATGTATCGTTTGAAGATAAGACATCATACCTTTTTAGGTGAAATAAGATAGGTCGGTTACGATTCTATTGATTATCTGGATTGAAGAGCAGTTAATAGGTCTTAATAAGTGATAATGTCTAGTCGGACGTTTTAGGAGGTAGTCCGTTGAGTCTGATTGTAACGTATAACGCCGATATATAGTGCATAATGCCGAGTTATTGTATATAATGCCGAATTATAACATCGAATTTGTAACGGTCATATCATTATTTATAAAGTTTTAGTTCATCAACGCATGCATATCGAAGAGATTACTATTCTAGTATGGTTAAGACAACTCATGTTATCATCATTGTACAACAAGCGATTTTTGTAAGGAAAATAAAAATGCATGTTGTTCCTTTCCCCTTCTCTTTCTCTTTTCTCTCGGTTGTTGGCTGAAATATATATATATATATATATTAAATTTTCATTACACAAGAGACATGCTTTTCATCTATGTTACATTTTTAATAATGTTTCGATCCGGTTTTCAGATCCCCTTCCCCCAAGTCGTTAGGATCCGGGCATTCGGATCCAGGCCATCACCACAGCCCAATCCGGCCCGAGAAACATAACTGGCCAAACTGATATTCGAAATTCGAATACTCTCTCTTATTTTAGCTAACAAGATGAGATAAAGATAACTATCCCAAGCTATATAAAGGGGAGTCAGAGACCCCCTCAGATATGTTACTCATTCCACACACTTTATACCTTTTAGATCTATTCTGACTTGGGCGTCGGAGTGTCTTTGCAGGTACCACCCGCGCCACTCCAAGTAGACGATTGAAGAGAGAACTTTTGCATGGTCTAGAAATTCGCAGATAAATCCTCGTTGCAGGTATAGCTTCTAAACCAACAAAAGTCCTTTCTTACAAAAATTTTGGTTGTCACAAGTAACAAACCCCTTAAAAATTGATAACTAAAGTATTTAAATCTTGGGTCGTCTTCTCAAGGAACTGCAGGAAAGTATGTTCTTATTATTGGTTATGAAGATTGTAAATTGGGGTTTTGAAAGTAGGGAGCAAGTAATTTAAATTGCAATTAAAATAAGTAAATGACTGTAAAATAAACTTTTGGTAAGGTATTGATGGGATATTTTCGCGGAGAAATGAATTCCTCCAAAACACCCAAATCTAACCGGCAAGTGCACCGGGTCGCATCAAGTAATAATAACTCACGGGAGTGAGGTCGATCCCACAGGGATTGAAGGATTGAGCAATTTTAGTTTAGTGGTTGATTTAGTCAAGCGAATCAAGATTTGGTTGAGTGATTTGTGATTTGCAGAATTTAAATTGCATGGAAAGTAAAGGGAATGGGTAATTGACATGAAATTAAAGAGAACAGGAATTTAAATGCTGAATCTTAAAGAACAAGAAATTAAATGGCAGAAACTTAGAACGCAAGAAATGTAAATTGCAGAATCTTAAAGTGCAAGAAATGTAAATAGCTTGAATTGTAAAGGGAATTGGGAGTTGGATTTGCAGAAATTAAACGAGTGAAAGTAAATTGCAACCAACAGAGAAGTAAAAGAACACTTGGATTGAACCGGATCTAAAAACAGAATTGTAAATAAGCATGAAAACAGTAAACAGGGAATGGGAAATGGGAAATCCGGATCTCAGGACCCAAGAGACTAGATAACCAAGTCTAGATCTCAATGCCTTCCTAGATCCAACAAGAACAATTGCAAAGGAATTGTAAATTGCAAAGAAAGTAGATGAAGAACAATTAACAGAAATTAAATTCAATAAGCAGTAGAAGAAACAGAGAGATCTTCGGATGAGATTGAAACAGAATTCCTTCAATTCTCCAACCCAAGATCCAAGACAATTGCAATTTGAAATTGAAAACAATAAAACTAAGAGGAAGAGAGTGGAATTCTCCTTCCCCGAAACTAAGAAATTAAAGATCACTCAATATCCAAAGCTCTCCGAAAACTATTATGAAAACTCCAAAGGAAAAGCTCCTTAAGAACTTGAATTCTATCCTATTTATACACTTTCTTCAAATGATCTTCAAGCCTTGAGTTGGGCCTTTGCTCTTGGTGGAATTGGGTTGAGAGAGGCCTTGGTTGATTGCTCTTGGAGTTTGGAGAGGAACCAAAGTGAACCAAGTGAACCGGGTTGGAGTTTTGCAAAAGTTTGAGTAAAAGTTTGAGGCAAACTTTTGGTCCAACTTTTCATATCAGCCCCCATGTTTTGCTGATACCCACGTTGGTGCAAAAGTTAGGGGTCTAACTTTTGCTCCAACGTTGGCCTTCCTTAGTGCACTTATGGCGCCAACGTTAGCCCAAAATTTAGGGCTAACGTTGGCGCAAACTTTTGCTCCCCCTTTGTGTTTTTCATGTGCCAACGTTAGCCCAAAAGTTAGAGGCTAACGTTGGCGCAAACTTTTGGTGGCCAGGGGGTGTTTTTCTCATGCCAACGTTAGCCATAAAGTTAGGGGCTAACGTTGGCGCAAACTTTTGGTGCCCAGGGAGTGTTTTTCTCATGCCAACGTTAGCCACAAAGTTAGGGGCTAACGTTGGCGCAAACTTTTGGTGCCCAGGGAGTGTTTTTCTCATGCCAACGTTAGCCACAAAGTTAGGGGCTAATGTTGGCGCAAACTTTTGGTGCCCAGGGAGTAACTTTCATGTGCCAACGTTAGCCCAAAAGTTAGGGGCTAACGTTGGGGCTAACTTTTCACCCAAAAGTTTGTGCAAAAGTTTGAGGCTAACTTTTGGTCCAACTTTTTGCTTCCTGGTTCATTTTCACTTATTCCATTGTCCTCTCTTTACTCCTAGCCATTCCTTCTTGCTTCAACCTTTCTCCAAGCTTTCTTCACCTATCATTAATCAACCAAACACATCAAAGCAATGCTTAAAATCATGAGATATTCATTTTATCATAATATGTGACAATTATAGCATAAAACCTCATGAAATAGCATGAATTCATACATGGTCGATTCAATCAAAGGAAGCATGAAAATTTACCCAAATTAGCTTACTTGTAGCTCAAGAAAGTGCATAATTCAATTGAAAACAAAAGAAAAAGGCTAGTGAAACTAGGCTAAGATGACTTGTCATCACAACACCAAACTTAAAGCTTACTTGTCCCCAAGCAAGAAAAGATTTATTGAGAAGAAAGGATGAAATGGAAGAGGATGTTCATGCTAGCAGAGTATTATTGATAGTTCATGGAATTGTGTGTGGATATGTAAATACTCACTTCTTATTGACTCCTAGGCCTAGAAAGTCTCCTTCAAGCTTCAAGTAACATACTGCTATGACCTCTCATTATTCCTTTATCCTTGGCTATTACTTTGTTTATAAGCTTTATTTGAGTGTCATGTGTAGCAAGTTCATTTCCTTTTCTTTATACTTGACACATTATTCACTATAGACACTTGGCTCACATTCCTTCTTAGAACATTGATGCCCAGCACCTCTTTGGGCTACTAAGTGCCTTGTAGTTAGGTTGCTCTTGATAGTGGACTTTCAGCTGATGATCCCGGGTTAGTTAACCCAAGTCACCGAGTGTTGATGCACTCCAAAGAGCTTAATAATCCAAGCAGATCCTAATACAAAGACACCACAGGCATATATTCTAAGGTTCAAGCTATTGGTGTCCAGCTTTGTTTCTTTTTGTTTTTCTTTTGTTCTGCCACTTCTTTTTTCTTTCTTTTTGTTTTTCTTTCTAACCAAGGATTTTTATTCGATTGAGATTCATAGACAGTAGGCCACTCTATACTTAGAAGGAGATATCCTAGCTCTTTATTCACTAAAAGTGAGCTATTATACAATCACACACATACCACCACTTACTTTTATTCTACTTTTATCTAACAGAGACCATCTTACTTCACATTCAAACATTTCTTTTATTGAACTTAAAGATGCAGGGGGCAAAACATGCTTTTTGCTAAGTGAAAGTAAACACACAAGCACACACATAGACTAGCTTACTTATTCTAAGATTGATTCTACTTGTATTAGATGAACACTTTAACAAAACACAAGTCAAAACATTTTTCAACAGTAAGAGTTAAGTGTAAATACAACCTATTGGTTTGCAGTTCCTTTGTCCTTCCTTCTGTTGTGCCCTTTTGAGTTATGATGCATAGTGTCTTCAACTGGTGGTGAATTCCCTGCATAATTCTCAACAGTTGCTTGCTTCTCAAGCCCTTAGATGACCAGTTAGTATGCATGAGTTGAGTGTGGCTTGTGGATTTAATTTGGTGTGGGGACACCAAACTTAAGCTCTTGCCACTTCTCTGGATACAGCAGGTTAACTCTAGGCAAAATCTTGTATCCTTGCTAAAGGTTATGAAGTTAAGACTAAAAAGCAGTTAAGTGGTTGAATAATCTGTTCGATTGCTTGGAGCTAACAATGTGCAGGAGATTAGAATGTGCTTTTGAATGAGGTTTTGGTGGAACACCAAACTTAGAATCCTCCATTCTCCTTTAAGTTGTTTTTGGTGTGCAATACCAAACTTAGCTCCTTGCAATACATATCAATTATTCAACATTTTTATTGAAAAGGCTATGAAAAGGAAACTACCTCAGGTTGGGTTGCCTCCCAACAAGCGCTCTTTTATTGTCATTAGCTTGACATCCTTCAATTCCTTTCAAGAAGGCTGTAGGTTCTGAACCTCTTTTTCCTTATCCCATTTTCTTCCCAAGTACAGCTTTGCTCTGTGACCATTTGCTGTGAATTGATTCTTTGTTGCTTCATCTAGCAGTTCAATGCTCCCATAAGGAAAAACCTTTGTCACCAAGTATGGACCAGTCCACTTTGACTTCAGTTTGCCAGGGAAAATCTTAAGCCTTGAATTATACAGGAGCACTTGCTGTCCTGGCTTGAATTCCTTCTTTGTGATTTTTTTGTCATGCCACCTCTTAGCTCTTTCCTTGTATATCTTAGCATTCTCATAGGCTTCTATCCTGAATTCATCTAACTCATTTAGTTGCAACAACCTTTTTTCTCCTGCAGCTTGGGAATCAAGGTTGAGGAGTTTAGTGGCCCAAAAAGCTCTGTGTTCAAGCTCTACAGGAAGGTGGCAGGATTTGCCATACAATAGCTGAAAGGGTGACTTGCCAATAGGAGTTTTGAAAGCTGTCCTGTATGCCCATAATGCATCTTCTAGCTTCCTAGCCCAATCTTTTCTTGTGCTTCCCACTGTTTTCTCTAGGATCTTCTTTAACTCCCTATTTGCTAGTTTAGCCTGGCCATTAGTCTGAGGGTGGTAAGGTGTAGCCACTTTATGGATTACTCCATATTTGTGGAGGAGCTTCTCCATCTGTTTGTTGCAAAAGTGACTTCCACCATCACTGATAAGACTCTTGGACACTCCATATCTTGTGAAAATGTGCTTTTTAAGGAATTGGAGGACAATCTGTGCATCACAAGTGGTCGTAGCTATAGCTTCCACCCACTTTGAGACATATTCCACTGCGACTAAGATATATCTGAAAGAATAGGAAGGGGGAAAGGGCCCCATAAAATCAATTCCCCATAGATCAAATAATTCCAGTTCCAAGATGAAATTTTGAGGCATCTCATTCCTTCTTGTTAATCCTCCTGCTTTCTGGCATTCATTACATTGGTGGACATATTCTCTGGCATCCTTGAAAATAGTTTGCCAATAGAAGCCGCTCTGCAATATCTTTGCAGCTGTCTTCTCTGGGCCAAAGTGCCCACCATAAGCTGAACCATGACAGTGCCACAGGATATCCCTCATTTCACTCTCAGGGACACACCTTCTAATTACTCCATCAGAACATCTCTTGAACAGGAAGGGTTCATCCCATAAGAATTTCTTTCCCTCATTGATTAACTTCTTCACTTGTTGCTTAGAAAAGTCTTGAGGTATCTTTCTTCCCACTTTGTAGTTTGCTATGTCAGCAAACCAAGGTGCTTGCTGGATCTGCAAAAGGTGCTCATCTGGGAAGCTTTCGTTCATGGGCTGAGATGCTTGTTGAATTGTTTCATGTGGTAGCCTCGACAAATGGTCAGCAACCCGGTTTTCAGTGCCCTTCCTGTCTCTTACCTCAATGTCAAACTCTTGTAAGAGCAATATCCACCTGATAAGTCTTGGTTTAGCATCCTGTTTTGACATCAAATACTTAAGTGCAGCATGGTCAGTATAAACCACAACTTTGGATCCTATTAAGTATGATCTAAACTTATCAAAAGCATAAACTACAGCTAGCAACTCCTTCTCCGTTGTGGTGTAATTTCTTTGGGCCTCATTCAACACTTTACTTGCATAATATATGACATGATGTAAGTTGCCCTTCTTTTGCCCAAGTACAGCACCAATTGCAAGGTCACTTGCATCACACATGAGTTCAAAGGGTAACTCCCAATCCGGAGGTGTGATGATTGGTGCTGTTGTGAGTTTGTTTTTTAAAGTTTCAAAGGCTTGCTGGCAGTTTTCATAAAAAATAAAAGGGTTATCAAGCATTAGTAGATTACTCAAAGGTTTAGCTATTTTTGAAAAATCCTTGATTAACCTTCTGTAGAATCTGGCATGCCCCAAGAAACTTCTAACAGATTTCACATTAATTGGTGGAGGGAGTTTTTCTATGATTTCAACCTTTGCCTTATCAACCTCTATCCCTTTTCTTGAAACTTTATGGCCAAGAACAATCCCTTCAGGTACCATGAAGTGGCATTTCTCCCAGTTCAAAACTAAATTAGTTTCTTGGCACCGTTTTAAGACAAGGGTTAAATGGTTTAGGCAAGCATTGAAATTATCACCAAAAACAGAGAAGTCATCCATGAAGACTTCTAAAAACTTTTCGACCATATCAGAGAAAATGGAGAGCATACACCTTTGAAATGTGGTAGGGGCGTTGCAGAGCCCAAAGGGCATCCTCCGGTATGCAAAGACTCCAAATGGACATGTAAAGGCAGTTTTCTCTTGGTCCTTGGGGTCCACCACGATTTGATTATACCCAGAATATCCGTCCAAAAAGCAATAATAGGCATGGCCGGCCAACCTTTCCAGCATCTGATCAATGAATGGGAGAGGGAAATGATCCTTCCTGGTGGCATCTTTCAATCTTCTATAGTCTATGCACATCCTCCACCCAGTCACTGTTCTAGTAGGGATCAACTCATTCTTCTCATTAGTGATGACCGTCATTCCTCCTTTCTTTGGTACAACTTGAACCGGGCTTACCCATGGGCTGTCAGATATTGGGAAGATTATCCCTGCATTCCACAACTTCATTACTTCCTTCTGGACAGCTTCCTTCATTGTGGGATTTAGCCTTCTTTGTGGTTGAACCACTGGTTTAGAATTATCTTCCAAGAGGATCTTATGCATACATACTGCAGGGCTGATTCCCTTCAGGTCATCAATGGTCCATCCTAAAGCATCTTAGTGAGTTTTGAGTACATCAAGAAGTTCTCCTTCTTCCTTCTTTGTCAGGGATGAATTTATGATTACTGGGAAGCTCTCCGATGTGCCAAGGAATGCATATTTGAGATGGGTGGGTAATGGTTTCAGTTCTTGTTTTCGTACTTCTTCCTTCTTGACTTGTTTTTCATCTTGCTCAATGGAAGTCTCAGCTACTTGTTCCTTTGTTGCCCCTTGATTTCCTTCTTGCTCTTGAGGACTTTCTTCCAGCATTTCTTCTATCAAACTCTCTATCATGTCCACTCTCACATAATCCTCTTGCTCAGGAATGTGTTGCATTGACTTGAAGACGTTTATGACCATTTGTTCATTGTGGACCCTGAAGATCATTTCTCCTTTTTCTACATCAATAGTGGCTCTTGCTGTGGCTAGAAATGTCCTTCCTAAAATGATTGAATTGTTTCCTTCCTCTTCAGTATCCAAAATCACAAAATCTGCTGGGAAAATAAACTCCCCAACCTTTACCAACAGATTTTCCACAATTCCAGTGGGTGTTTTGATTGATCTGTCAGCCATGACCAATGTCATCCTGGTGGGTTTAAGCTCTTCTATAGCAAGTTTTCTCATCATTGAGAGAGGCATTAGGTTGATGCTGGCACCAAGGTCACATAGAGCTTTGTTGAGAATTATTCTGCCAATGGTGCATGAGACTACAAAGCTTCCTGGATCCTTGAGTTTTGGTGGAATGCCCCCTTTGAATCAAAGCACTGCATTCCTCGGTGAGTAACACGGTTTCCTTCTCAAGCCAACTTATTTTCTTGTTGATAAGCTCCTTCAAAAACTTGTCATACAGAGGCATTTGCTCAAGTGCTTCAGCAAAAGAAATATTGATTTCCAGCTTTTTGAAAGTTTCAAGGAACTTGTGAAAATGCTGGTCCTTGGTTTCTTTGTTGAACCTCTGGGGATATGGCAGTGGAGGTACAAAGGTTTTCTCTACTTGTTGCTTTTGATTCTTGGTTGGCTTTTCAACTGCTTCACTCCCTTTTTTTGGAATTTTTGGTTGTTCCTCCTTTGCTAGAGTTTGCTTTGAGGCTTCCTTGCTTGCCATTGCATCATCGTCATTGGCTTCCTCTGTGTGTGTTGGCTGTTCCTCTTCTATTGGTCTTTTGCTGCTCTCTACTTGCTTCTTAGTAGTGTCATTGTTGCTCATCAATGTTCTCCCACTCCTTAATTGTATTGCCTTGCATTCTTCCTTAGGATTTGGGATTGTGTCACTCGGCAGTGAGCTTGAAGGTCTCTCAAGAGAAATCTGCTTGGAGATTTACCCCATCTGTCTCTCTAGGCTTTTCAGGGATGCTTCCTTGAGGAAAAGTTTCAAGCCATTGTGCGGCCTTGTCCCTTAATGAGAACGGGAACAGCAGAAGCTTGTAGGTCTCAGGATTCACGCCATTGGACTTGACAGTGTCACAAATCCTTAAGAAGGTAGACAGATGTTGATTTGGATCCTCCAATGGTCCTCCCCCAAACGAGCAGTTGTTTTGGACCAATGTAATGAGTTGTGGCTTTAATTCAAAGTTATTTGCATTGACATTAGGGGTGAGAATGCTGCTTCCATAATGTCTAGCATTTGCAAAGGTATAGGAGGCCAGAACTCTCCTCTGGGGTGGATTGTTATTGTTGTTGTCTGCTCCACCTGGTGGATTGGTTGAATGTTCCTCCATATCTTGGAATTCTTCTTCTGATTCCTCTTCTCCAACAATATTTTTCCCTCTTTCAGCTCTTCTTAACCTTCTAAGAGTTCTTTCGTCTTGTTCATGAAAGATGGGTGTATTTCTTCTTGTACCTGACATACAAGCAGAACATAAGAAACACACAAACCAGTGACACTTCAATCTATTGCTAGAATGAAGTTTTAGTTAGCTTAAGCAAAAATTCAAACAGTTAGTGGGTTAATTGAAAATTAAAAGAACAGAAAATAAAAAGAAAAAATGCTAGATCTAGATCACCACCTCACTTAATCATTGTCAATCTAATTAATCCCCGGCAACGGCGCCAAAAACTTGATGGGATATTTTCGCGGAGAAACGAATTCCTCCAAAACACCCAAATCTAACCGGCAAGTGCACCGGGTCGCATCAAGTAATAATAACTCACGGGAGTGAGGTCGATCCCACAGGGATTGAAGGATTGAGCAATTTTAGTTTAGTGGTTGATTTAGTCAAGCGAATCAAGATTTGGTTGAGTGATTTGTGATTTGCAGAATTTAAATTGCATGGAAAGTAAAGGGAATGGGTAATTGACATGAAATTAAAGAGAACAGGAATTTAAATGCTGAATCTTAAAGAACAAGAAATTAAATGGCAGAAACTTAGAACGCAAGAAATGTAAATTGCAGAATCTTAAAGTGCAAGAAATGTAAATAGCTTGAATTGTAAAGGGAATTGGGAGTTGGATTTGCAGAAATTAAACGAGTGAAAGTAAATTGCAACCAACAGAGAAGTAAAAGAACACTTGGATTGAACCGGATCTAAAAACAGAATTGTAAATAAGCATGAAAACAGTAAACAGGGAATGGGAAATGGGGAATCCGGATCTCAGGACCCAAGAGACTAGATAACCAAGTCTAGATCTCAATGCCTTCCTAGATCCAAAAAGAACAATTGCAAAGGAATTGTAAATTGCAAAGAAAGTAGATGAAGAACAATTAACAGAAATTAAATTCAATAAGCAGTAGAAGAAACAGAGAGATCTTCGGATGAGATTGAAACAGAATTCCTTCAATTCTCCAACCCAAGATCCAAGACAATTGCAATTTGAAATTGAAAACAATAAAACTAAGAGGAAGAGAGTGGAATTCTCCTTCCCCGAAACTAAGAAATTAAAGATCACTCAATATCCAAAGCTCTCCGAAAACTATTATGAAAACTCCAAAGGAAAAGCTCCTTAAGAACTTGAATTCTATCCTATTTATACACTTTCTTCAAATGATCTTCAAGCCTTGAGTTGGGCCTTTGCTCTTGGTGGAATTGGGTTGAGAGAGGCCTTGGTTGATTGCTCTTGGAGTTTGGAGAGGAACCAAAGTGAACCAAGTGAACCGGGTTGGAGTTTTGCAAAAGTTTGAGTAAAAGTTTGAGGCAAACTTTTGGTCCAACTTTTCATATCAGCCCCCATGTTTTGCTGATACCCACGTTGGTGCAAAAGTTAGGGGTCTAACTTTTGCTCCAACGTTGGCCTTCCTTAGTGCACTTATGGCGCCAACGTTAGCCCAAAATTTAGGGCTAACGTTGGCGCAAACTTTTGCTCCCCCTTTGTGTTTTTCATGTGCCAACGTTAGCCCAAAAGTTAGAGGCTAACGTTGGCGCAAACTTTTGGTGGCCAGGGGGTGTTTTTCTCATGCCAACGTTAGCCATAAAGTTAGGGGCTAACGTTGGCGCAAACTTTTGGTGCCCAGGGAGTGTTTTTCTCATGCCAACGTTAGCCACAAAGTTAGGGGCTAACGTTGGCGCAAACTTTTGGTGCCCAGGGAGTGTTTTTCTCATGCCAACGTTAGCCACAAAGTTAGGGGCTAACGTTGGCGCAAACTTTTGGTGCCCAGGGAGTAACTTTCATGTGCCAACGTTAGCCCAAAAGTTAGGGGCTAACGTTGGGGCTAACTTTTCACCCAAAAGTTTGTGCAAAAGTTTGAGGCTAACTTTTGGTCCAACTTTTTGCTTCCTGGTTCATTTTCACTTATTCCATTGTCCTCTCTTTACTCCTAGCCATTCCTTCTTGCTTCAACCTTTCTCCAAGCTTTCTTCACCTATCATTAATCAACCAAACACATCAAAGCAATGCTTAAAATCATGAGATATTCATTTTATCATAATATGTGACAATTATAGCATAAAACCTCATGAAATAGCATGAATTCATACATGGTCGATTCAATCAAAGGAAGCATGAAAATTTACCCAAATTAGCTTACTTGTAGCTCAAGAAAGTGCATAATTCAATTGAAAACAAAAGAAAAAGGCTAGTGAAACTAGGCTAAGATGACTTGTCATCACAACACCAAACTTAAAGCTTACTTGTCCCCAAGCAAGAAAAGATTTATTGAGAAGAAAGGATGAAACGGAAGAGGATGTTCATGCTAGCAGAGTATTATTGATAGTTCATGAAATTGTGTGTGGATATGTAAATACTCACTTCTTATTGACTCCTAGGCCTAGAAAGTCTCCTTCAAGCTTCAAGTAACATACTGCTATGACCTCTCATTATTCCTTTATCCTTGGCTATTACTTTGTTTATAAGCTTTATTTGAGTGTCATGTGTAGCAAGTTCATTTCCTTTTCTTTATACTTGACACATTATTCACTATAGACACTTGGCTCACATTCCTTCTTAGAACATTGATGCCCAGCACCTCTTTGGGCTACTAAGTGCCTTGTAGTTAGGTTGCTCTTGATAGTGGACTTTCAGCTGATGATCCCGGGTTAGTTAACCCAAGTCACCGAGTGTTGATGCACTCCAAAGAGCTTAATAATCCAAGCAGATCCTAATACAAAGACACCACAGGCATATATTCTAAGGTTCAAGCTATTGGTGTCCAGCTTTGTTTCTTTTTGTTTTTCTTTTGTTCTGCCACTTCTTTTTTTTTTCTTTTTGTTTTTCTTTCTAACCAAGGATTTTTATTCGATTGAGATTCATAGACAGTAGGCCACTCTATACTTAGAAGGAGATATCCTAGCTCTTTATTCACTAAAAGTGAGCTATTATACAATCACACACATACCACCACTTACTTTTATTCTACTTCTATCTAACAGAGACCATCTTACTTCACATTCAAACATTTCTTTTATTGAACTTAAAGATGCAGGGGGCAAAACATGCTTTTTGCTAAGTGAAAGTAAACACACAAGCACACACATAGACTAGCTTACTTATTCTAAGATTGATTCTACTTGTATTAGATGAACACTTTAACAAAACACAAGTCAAAACATTTTTCAACAGTAAGAGTTAAGTGTAAATACAACCTATTGGTTTGCAGTTCCTTTGTCCTTCCTTCTGTTGTGCCCTTTTGAGTTATGATGCATAGTGTCTTCAACTGGTGGTGAATTCCCTGCATAATTCTCAACAGTTGCTTGCTTCTCAAGCCCTTAGATGACCAGTTAGTATGCATGAGTTGAGTGTGGCTTGTGAATTTAATTTGGTGTGGGGACACCAAACTTAAGCTCTTGCCACTTCTCTGGATACAGCAGGTTAACTCTAGGCAAAATCTTGTATCCTTGCTAAAGGTTATGAAGTTAAGACTAAAAAGCAGTTAAGTGGTTGAATAATCTGTTCGATTGCTTGGAGCTAACAATGTGCAGGAGATTAGAATGTGCTTTTGAATGAGGTTTTGGTGGAACACCAAACTTAGAATCCTCCATTTTCCTTTAAGTTGTTTTTGGTGTGCAATACCAAACTTAGCTCCTTGCAATACATATCAATTATTCAACATTTTTATTGAAAAGGCTATGAAAAGGAAACTACCTCAGGTTGGGTTGCCTCCCAACAAGCGCTCTTTTATTGTCATTAGCTTGACATCCTTCAATTCCTTTCAAGAAGGCTGTAGGTTCTGGACCTCTTTTTCCTTATCCCATTGTCCTCCCAAGTACAGCTTTGCTCTGTGACCATTTGCTGTGAATTGATTCTTTGTTGCTTCATCTAGCAGTTCAATGCGCCCATAAGGAAAAACCTTTGTCACCAAGTATGGACCAGTCCACTTTGACTTCAGTTTGCCAGGGAAAATCTTAAGCCTTGAATTATACAGGAGCACTTGCTGTCCTGGCTTGAATTCCTTCTTTGTGATTTTTTTGTCATGCCACCTCTTAGCTCTTTCCTTGTATATCTTATCATTCTCATAGGCTTCTATCCTGAATTCATCTAACTCATTTAGTTGCAACAACCTTTTTTCTCCTGCAGCTTGGGAATCAAGGTTGAGGAGTTTAGTGGCCCAAAAAGCTCTGTGTTCAAGCTCTACAGGGAGGTGGCAGGATTTGCCATACAATAGCTGAAAGGGTGACTTGCCAATAGGAGTTTTGAAAGCTGTCCTGTATGCCCATAATGCATCTTCTAGCTTCCTAGCCCAATCTTTTCTTGTGCTTCCCACTGTTTTCTCTAGGATCTTCTTTAACTCCCTATTTGCTAGTTCAACCTGGCCATTAGTCTGAGGGTGGTAAGGTGTAGCCACTTTATGGATTACTCCATATTTGTGGAGGAGCTTCTCCATCTGTTTGTTGCAAAAGTGACTTCCACCATCACTGATAAGACTCTTGGGCACTCCATATCTTGTGAAAATGTGCTTTTTAAGGAATTGGAGGACAATCTGTGCATCACAAGTGGTCGTAGCTATAGCTTCCACCCACTTTGGGACATATTTCACTGCGACTAAGATATATCTGAAAGAATAGGAAGGGGAAAAGGGCCCCATAAAATTAATTCCCCATAGATCAAATAATTCCAGTTCCAAGATGAAATTTTGAGGCATCTCATTCCTTCTTGTTAATCCTCCTGCTTTCTGGCATTCATTACATTGGTGGACATATTCTCTGGCATCCTTGAAAATAGTTGGCCAATAGAAGCCGCTCTGCAATATCTTTGCAGCTGTCTTCTTTGGGCCAAAGTGTCCACCATAAGCTGAACCATGACAGTGCCACAGGATATCCCTCATTTCACTCTCAGGGACACACCTTCTAATTACTCCATCAGAACATCTCTTGAACAGGAAGGGTTCATCCCATAAGAATTTCTTTCCCTCATTGATTAACTTCTTCACTTGTTGCTTAGAAAAGTCTTGAGGTATCTTTCTTCCCACTTTGTAGTTTGCTATGTCAGCAAACCAGGGTGCTTGCTGGATCTGCAAAAGGTGCTCATCTGGGAAGCTTTCGTTCATGGGCTGAGATGCTTGTTGAATTGTTTCATGTGGTAGCCTCGACAAATGGTCAGCAACCCGGTTTTCAGTGCCCTTCCTGTCTCTTACCTCAATGTCAAACTCTTGTAAGAGCAATATCCACCTGATAAGTCTTGGTTTAGCATCCTGTTTTGACATCAAATACTTAAGTGCAGCATGGTCAGTATAAACCACAACTTTGGATCCTATTAAGTATGATCTAAACTTATCAAAAGCATAAACTACAGCTAGCAACTCCTTCTCCGTTGTGGTGTAATTTCTTTGGGCCTCATTCAACACTTTACTTGCATAATATATGACATGATGTAAGTTGCCCTTCTTTTGCCCAAGTACAGCACCAATTGCAAGGTCACTTGCATCACACATGAGTTCAAAGGGTAACTCCCAATCCGGAGGTGTGATGATTGGTGCTGTTGTGAGTTTGTTTTTTAAAGTTTCAAAGGCTTGCTGGCAGTTTTCATAAAAAATAAAAGGGTTATCAAGCATTAGTAGATTACTCAAAGGTTTAGCTATTTTTGAAAAATCCTTGATAAACCTTCTGTAGAATCCGGCATGCCCCAAGAAACTTCTAACAAATTTCACATTAATTGGTGGAGGGAATTTTTCTATGATTTCAACCTTTTCCTTATCAACCTCTATCCCTTTTCTTGAAACTTTATGGCCAAGAACAATCCCTTCGGGTACCATGAAGTGGCATTTCTCCCAGTTCAAAACTAAATTAGTTTCTTGGCACCGTTTTAAGACAAGGGTTAAATGGTTTAGGCAAGCATTGAAATTATCACCAAAAACAGAGAAGTCATCCATGAAGACTTCTAAAAACTTTTCGACCATATCAGAGAAAATGGAGAGCATACACCTTTGAAATGTGGCAGGGGCGTTGCAGAGCCCAAAGGGCATCCTCCGGTATGCAAAGACTCCAAATGGACATGTAAAGGCAGTTTTCTCTTGGTCCTTGGGGTCCACCACGATTTGATTATACCCAGAATATCCGTCCAAAAAGCAATAATAGGCATGGCCGGCCAACCTTTCCAGCATCTGATCAATGAATGGGAGAGGGAAATGATCCTTCCTGGTGGCATCATTCAATCTTCTATAGTCTATGCACATCCTCCACCCAGTCACTGTTCTAGTAGGGATCAACTCATTCTTCTCATTAGTGATGACCGTCATTCCTCCTTTCTTTGGTACAACTTGAACTGGGCTTACCCATGGGCTGTCAGATATTGGGAAGATTATCCCTGCATTCCACAACTTCATTACTTCTTTCTGGACAGCTTCCTTCATTGTGGGATTTAGCCTTCTTTGTGGTTGAACCACTGGTTTGGAATTATCTTCCAAGAGGATCTTATGCATACATACTGCAGGGCTGATTCCCTTCAAGTCATCAATGGTCCATCCTAAAGCATCTTTGTGAGCTTTGAGTACATCAAGAAGTTCTCCTTCTTCCTTCTTTGTCAGGGATGAATTTATGATTACTGGGAAGCTCTCCGATGTGCCAAGGAATGCATATTTGAGATGGGTGGGTAATGGTTTCAGTTCTTGTTTTCGTACTTCTTCCTTCTTGACTTGTTTTTCATCTTGCTCAATGGAAGTCTCAGCTACTTGTTCCTTTGTTGCCCCTTGATTTCCTTCTTGCTCTTGAGGACTTTCTTCCAGCATTTCTTCCACCAAACTCTCTATCATGTCCACTCTCACATAATCCTCTTGCTCAGGAATGTGTTGCATTGACTTGAAGACGTTTATGACCATTTGTTCATTGTGGACCCTGAAGATCATTTCTCCTTTTTCTACATCAATAGTGGCTCTTGCTGTGGCTAGAAATGGCCTTCCTAAAATGATTGAATTGTTTCCTTCCTCTTCAGTATCCAAAATCACAAAATCTGCTGGGAAAATAAACTCCCCAATCTTTACCAACAGATTTTTCACAATTCCAGTGGGTGTTTTGATTGATCTGTCAGCCATGACCAATGACATCCTGGTGGGTTTAAGCTCTTCTATAGCAAGTTTTCTCATCATTGAGAGAGGCATTAAGTTGATGCTGGCACCAAGGTCACATAGAGCTTTGTTGAGAATTATTCTGCCAATGGTGCATGAGACTACAAAGCTTCCTGGATCCTTGAGTTTTGGTGGAATGCCCCTTTGAATCAAAGCATTGCATTCCTCGGTGAGTAACACGGTTTCCTTCTCAAGCCAACTTCTTTTCTTGTTGATAAGCTCCTTCAAAAACTTGGCATACAGAGGCATTTGCTCAAGTGCTTCAGCAAAAGGAATATTGATTTCCAGCTTTTTGAAAGTTTCAAGGAACTTGTGAAAATGCTGGTCCTTGGTTTCTTTGTTGAACCTCTGGGGATATGGCAGTGGAGGTACAAAGGTTTTCTCTACTTGTTGCTTTTGATTCTTGGTTGGCTTTTCAACTGCTTCACTCCCTTTTTTTGGAATTTTTGGTTGTTCCTCCTTTGCTAGAGTTTGCTTTGAGGCTTCCTTGCTTGCCATTGCATCATCGTCATTGGCTTCCTCTGTGTGTGTTGGCTGTTCCTCTTCTATTGGTCTTTTGCTGCTCTCTACTTGCTTCTTAGTAGTGTCATTGTTGCTCATCAATGTTCTCCCACTCCTTAATTGTATTGCCTTGCATTCTTCCTTAGGATTTGGGATTGTGTCACTCGGCAGTGAGCTTGAAGGTCTCTTAAGAGAAATCTGCTTGGAGATTTGCCCCATCTGTCTCTCTAGGCTTTTCAGGGATGCTTCCTTGAGGAAAAGTTTCAAGCCATTGTGCGGCCTTGTCCCTTAATGAGAACGGGAATAGCAGAAGCTTGTAGGTCTCAGGATTCACGCCATTGGACTTGACAGTGTCACAAATCCTTAAGAAGGTAGACAGATATTTATTTGGATCCTCCAATGGTCCTCCCCCAAATGAGCAGTTGTTTTGGACCAATGTAATGAGTTGTGGCTTTAATTCAAAGTTATTTGCATTGACATTAGGGGTGAGAATGCTGCTTCCATAATGTCTAGCATTTGCAAAGGTATAGGAGGCCAGAACTCTCCTCTGGGGTGGATTGTTATTGTTGTTGTCTGCTCCACCTGGTGGATTGGTTGAATGTTCCTCCATATCTTGGAATTCTTCTTCTGATTCCTCTTCTCCAACAATATTTTTCCCTCTTTCAGCTCTTCTTAACCTTCTAAGAGTTCTTTCGTCTTGTTCATGAAAGATGGGTGTATTTCTTCTTGTACCTGACATACAAGCAAAACATAAGAAACACACAAACCAGTGACACTTCAATCTATTGCTAGAATGAAGTTTTAGTTAGCTTAAGCAAAAATTCAAACAGTTAGTGGGTTAATTGAAAATTAAAAGAACAGAAAATAAAAAGAAAAAATGCTAGATCTAGATCACCACCTCACTTAATCATTGTCAATCTAATCAATCCCCGGCAACGGCGCCAAAAACTTGATGGGATATTTTCGCGGAGAAACGAATTCCTCCAAAACACCTAAATCTAACCGGCAAGTGCACCGGGTCGCATCAAGTAATAATAACTCACGGGAGTGAGGTCGATCCCACAGGGATTGAAGGATTGAGCAATTTTAGTTTAGTGGTTGATTTAGTCAAGCGAATCAAGATTTGGTTGAGTGATTTGTGATTTGCAGAATTTAAATTGCATGGAAAGTAAAGGGAATGGGTAATTGACATGAAATTAAAGAGAACAGGAATTTAAATGCTGAATCTTAAAGAACAAGAAATTAAATGGCAGAAACTTAGAACGCAAGAAATGTAAATTGCAGAATCTTAAAGTGCAAGAAATGTAAATAGCTTGAATTGTAAAGGGAATTGGGAGTTGGATTTGCAGAAATTAAACGAGTGAAAGTAAATTGCAACCAACAGAGAAGTAAAAGAACACTTGGATTGAACCGGATCTAAAAACAGAATTGTAAATAAGCATGAAAACAGTAAACAGGGAATGGGAAATGGGGAATCCGGATCTCAGGACCCAAGAGACTAGATAACCAAGTCTAGATCTCAATGCCTTCCTAGATCCAAAAAGAACAATTGCAAAGGAATTGTAAATTGCAAAGAAAGTAGATGAAGAACAATTAACAGAAATTAAATTCAATAAGCAGTAGAAGAAACAGAGAGATCTTCGGATGAGATTGAAACAGAATTCCTTCAATTCTCCAACCCAAGATCCAAGACAATTGCAATTTGAAATTGAAAACAATAAAACTAAGAGGAAGAGAGTGGAATTCTCCTTCCCCGAAACTAAGAAATTAAAGATCACTCAATATCCAAAGCTCTCCGAAAACTATTATGAAAACTCCAAAGGAAAAGCTCCTTAAGAACTTGAATTCTATCCTATTTATACACTTTCTTCAAATGATCTTCAAGCCTTGAGTTGGGCCTTTGCTCTTGGTGGAATTGGGTTGAGAGAGGCCTTGGTTGATTGCTCTTGGAGTTTGGAGAGGAACCAAAGTGAACCAAGTGAACCGGGTTGGAGTTTTGCAAAAGTTTGAGTAAAAGTTTGAGTAAAAGTTTGAGGCAAACTTTTGGTCCAACTTTTCATATCAGCCCCCATGTTTTGCTGATACCCACGTTGGTGCAAAAGTTAGGGGTCTAACTTTTGCTCCAACGTTGGCCTTCCTTAGTGCACTTATGGCGCCAACGTTAGCCCAAAAGTTAGGGGCTAACGTTGGGGCTAACTTTTCACCCAAAAGTTTGTGCAAAAGTTTGTGCAAAAGTTTGAGGCTAACTTTTGGTCCAACTTTTTGCTTCATGGTTCATTTTCACTTATTCCATTGTCCTCTCTTTACTCCTAGCCATTCCTTCTTGCTTCAACCTTTCTCCAAGCTTTCTTCACCTATCATTAATCAACCAAACACATCAAAGCTATGCTTAAAATCATGAGATATTCATTTTATCATAATATGTGACAATTATAGCATAAAACCTCATGAAATAGCATGAATTCATACATGGTCGATTCAATCAAAGGAAGCATGAAAATTTACCCAAATTAGCTTACTTGTAGCTCAAGAAAGTGCATAATTCAATTGAAAACAAAAGAAAAAAGCTAGTGAAACTAGGCTAAGATGACTTGTCATCAGGTATGAGAAATTGGAAGTCCTGTCCTAATTCTCCTTATCAATGGTGATGAGAATTGAGTCTTAATCCCACTTAGTTAGCCTTTACTAAAGCAAGGGAAGGTCAAGTGGATTGATTAGTCTGATCTTCAGGTTCTAGTCAATTCCTAAGAAAGGACTGGAATTATTGAAGTTCAATTCAATTAGCAAAGATAACAATTATCGATCACGTTGAGTTTGATAACTCCTGAGTTACTGATTTCTTAACCAAGACCAAAAGGGAAAAAGTAAATCTACTCGAATAAAAATATTTTCAAATTGGAAGTAACAGTAACATAAATAAAAGGGAGCAATCATAAACTGAAATACCTCAAATAACATTAATTAAAAGAATCATCTGTAACATAGAAAAGTTTATAAATTAAATTGAGAAAATAATCAATTAAAAGGAATCTTGAACCTGATAGAAAGGGGCAATCATGAAAGTAAGAAAAATCCTAAATCCTAATCCTAAGAGAGAGAGGAGAGAACCTCTCTCTAAAAACTACATCTAAATCATGAAAAGTAACTAATTGGAGACTCTCCTTTGATTGGATGCATTCCACCACTTTATAACCTCTAATCTGTGCTTTCTGTACTTGGATCTGGGCCAAAAAGGGCTTCAGAAATCGCTGGGAGCATTTTCTGTAATTTCTGGTGCGTGGCCTCTGTCACGCGTCCGCGTGGGTCACGCGGTCGCGTCATCTGGAGTTTTCCTTATCACGCGTTCGCTTCGGTCATGCGTCCGCGTCATCTGCGTTCTGCTCAAGGCACGCGTTCGCGTCATTCACGCGTTCGCGTCGCGCTCTCTTCGCGCCAGGCATGCGGCCGCGTCGCCCACGCGTTCGCGTTGCTGCCAGTTTCTTCAAAAACTCCATTTTGTGCTTTTCTTTCATTTTTGTATGTTTCCTTTCCATCCTTTAAGTCATTCCTGCCTTTAGAATATCTGAAACTACTTAACACACAAATCACGGTATCGAATGGTAATAAAGAGTAATTAAAATAATTATTTTCAAAGCATAGGAAACATGTATTTCACATATATCACATAATAAGGAAGGGAAAGTAGAACCATGCAATTAACATGAATAAGCGAGTGAAGGATTGAATAAATCACTTAAATTAGGCACAAAATATATCATAAAATATGGGTTTATCAACCTCCCCACACTTAAACAATAGCATGTCCTCATGCTAAATCCAAGATAAAGAGTAAGGTTAAAGTTAAAGTGGTGGAATCTCATGCAATGCAATCTATTCTAAATGCAACTACTTAAATGAATCATACAATTCTAATTGTCATTCACTTGTATATAAAACTGACATGTAGTTGAATTAATTCACATTCTCAAGGAATCATATATGCATAGCCAAACCTTAGATAATGTTAAAGCACTTTTACAATTGAGATGGGAAAGAAAAATATTGTACAAACTTGCAAGATAATTAACAATTTAAGCAGAGATATATGTTGATGAGCTATTGAACCCTCACTGGATTTTGTGTTTACTCTCTAGTCACTCAGTGTTTATTGGGTTAATCACTCTATTCTTCTTTTTATCCTTACTTTCTATAACTTTGTTCTTCATCTAACCAATCAACAATTACAGAATACAGACATACAAAAATCATGAGGTCTTTATTTAAGGTTGTAATAGGGCCAAGGTAAAGGTAAGGGTATATGTATAAGGCTAAGTGAGCTAATAAGTGAATCCTTGATTAGTCTAAGATCTCACCTAACATACATATTTTGTAATTCAAAGGTTTCTTTGCCTATTTACCCAAATTTTCTCACTTTGTATTGCAAGCTCATATATTAACTTTAACTTTTGTCCCATATGCATTGATTCCTTTTATTTTGCAATTGGGGAATTTTTGTATCCCCTTTATTTAAATAAAAATATTTTTTAATGCACATGGTAATTTAATTGTTTTGATTTCACATGAGCATGCTTCCCAAAACTTTTATTTTGAAATGTCTTTATTCGTTTTAACTTTCTACTTTTGTTTCTATAATCCATGTTCCCATAAGGTTTCCCACACTTAAACAATACACAATTTCTATCTTAAGCTAACCAAGGATTCAACTTGGGATTTTTATTTTGTTTTTCTGCTTAAGGCTAGTACTGTGGTTTATAGAACACGAGGGGATTAAAAGCTCAAGGGGGCTAACAAGGGTGATGTAAAAGGTAGGCTAATTTTGGGATAAGTGAGCTAGAATCAAACAATGGCCTCAATCACCTTCTTATCTATATTCTATAATTAGACATATAGATTAAAACAAAGTAAAGAACATCAGAATAAAAAAGAAGGGTGAAACACACATGAATAAAATATTATGGTTTGAATGTAACCATACAATTAAGCTCAAAACTCACAGGCTGTGTGTTCTCTAGCTCAAAAATCATATCTCAGTTATATATGTCATGCAAGTGAAAAATTAAGAGTTCCCATTATTCTCAATGTAAACCTTAGGGTGGCTTTAAAGTTTTAGTGTTTCTCCTTGATGAAATGTTGTTAACTAACTAACATGTAATGCTATATATACAAGGTGTGGATTGTTTTTATATTAAAGTCTCTAGTTTACTTCCTTTTTATTTTCAATTTAAACCAAACTTATCATATGCTAAAAGGGTAAACTATACTAATTAATCCACATATTCTATAACTAACAAGTTAGAATTGCAACTAAACTAACTGGATAAAATATAAACTAAAGTGCAAAATGCAGAAATAGAGTAAAAATAAATGAAAAGAGCAATGTATAAGTACTAAGAAACAAAAATAAAGATTAAAATACAGAAAAATAACAAAATAAAATAAAAAGAGTCTGTAGTGGTTCACCAAGAAAAATACGACAGAGATGGCGACCTCCCCACACTTAATATAAAGCATCGTCCTCGATGCTCACTCAAGCAGGGTGTGAAGGAGTGTCATCACTGGAATGATGTGTGGCTGGAGTCTCTGTGGTGGTGGCCTGAGGGTCTGCCTGCTGCAGAGAAGAGAGGGAGAAGAAGGGGTTGGGGGGCGCGACAGGGTAGGGTTTCGCGTCACTGGGGGGTTAATGAATTTGAATCCACGCGAACGCGTGGGGCACGCGGTCGCGTGGCTGGGGTGGAATGGGGGTTGACGCGATCGTGTGGGTAGCGCGATCGCATGGAATGGGTAAAAGGATGAATGACGCGATCGCGTGAGGCATGCGATCGCGTCGCTGGAAATTGTGCTAAACGCACAATTCCAGCGTCGTTTCAGCGCAACTTTCTATCTCCACTGGGGTGTCATGATATCCGTGCGACGCGAACGCGTCGCTCACGCTTTTGCGTGGGATGGGTGTTTTGCTAGTGAGCGATTGCGTCAGGGACGCGACCGCGTGGGTCATTTTGTGCGAAACGCACAACAGCCGCACGATTCCTGCCCAACTTTCTGGGCGTTGGATCTTTACGCCGATCTCCAGATTACGCGGCCGCGTGAATGACGCAGACGCGTGGGAGGTGGTTTTCGCAACTGACGCGATTTCATGAGCAATGTGGTCGCATCACACGCCCTTTATATATATATATATATATATATATATATATGCAATTATGCAGTATGCAATGCTAATGAATAATATTCAGGTTCAATTGAAAAAGAATAAAAATAAATAACACGAAATAAAATTAAAAAAGAAACGACCATACCATGGTGGGTTGTCTCCCACCTAGCACTTTTAGTTAAAGTCCTTAAGTTGGACATTGGATGAGCTTCCTGTTATGGTGGCTTATGCTTAAATTCATCCAGAAATCTCCACCAATGCTTGGAATGCCAACAGCCTCCGAGGTCCCAAACTAGGCATGTAAAGCTTCTGAGTAGCTTCAAACAGATTCTCAGGCTCCCGAGGTGACGAATGTCAGAATAGATTCCAGGATCCCAAACTTTGCTTTTAAATCCGCCTTCGTCTTGATCTATATTTTTCTATCTGGGCGGTTTAGAAAGTAGATTCTCACCAAGATAACCAAACATTTTACGAGATCCATTCGATTGAACAGGATGCCAATCCGTGCACTTCGAGTTGAAGCATGGAACCTTATTGAACCTTGTGCACCAGCTCTGAGTGCGAGCTATTTCCCTCTTACTCTTAAAGCCGCAGAGAGCTCTAAGCTGGCCATCTGTTTCAAGAAAACCATATTCAAGTGGAAAATTAAAGATAAAGGTTAAGGATTGTACCCATTTGAAGCTTGTATTAGGTGGTAATGGCCTTGGGATAGGTGTTTCCAGTGGTTCTGTAAGCTCTACTCCCTTGTGATCTTCTGTGAATTCCTCCACTTCCTTGCAAACTTCTTCGCATACATCTGTGTCCTGATCAAAGTCTTCAATGTCTTCCTCATCACTTAAGTCATAAGCTGGAGGTTGAGAGAAATCTACCTCGACGTCATCTTCGTATTCACTTGGATAAGGTTCTTCAGGCTCAAGGAATTCAGTTGCGGATGTGAGTTCGTGACTAGGAGAGCTTGAGGCAAGATCGTCACTGCCCATGGAATCAACTTCTTGGTCTGTTCCGTCCAATTTTTCACAAAGTATATGCTGTGGAGGTTGTGCACTGTCCTCCTTAACATCAATTTCGGATTTCTCAGCGGAATCCTTTATGGCTCTTGATTCCCACGGAGGTTCATCATCTCCTAAATCTTCAACCACTTCTTCCTCTACAACTATCATGGCTTCCTCTACTTATTCCAGTACAAAGCCATACTTCTCATTGTCCACCGGGGTCTCTAGTGTCTCCTTCATACCACGCTCTTCTTTTGATTTCCCACATGTAGCTGTGGGAGTACTTTGATTCCTCAGATGTCGAGAAGCTATTAAATTTACTACCTTAGTTACGGCAGTAGTGAGTTCCAGTACGCTCTTTTCCATCTTTGCTTGCCCTTGAAGAAGAACACGTAGTCTGTTGTCCATAGGAGGTTGGGGTGGGTGTGAGGGTTCATTAGTTGGGAAGGGGGGTTCAGAACAAGAATGTGGTGGTTCTCGGGAGTAATAGGATTGGGATTGTGGTGGATAAGGGTCATACGATGGTGAATGGTGAAAAGGAACTTGTGAGTGTGGTGGTTCAAATCTACATTGAGAGGATGGTCTATAAGCACAGGGTGGGGCTTGTTGGTAGTTACAAGGTGGTCCACCATATCTATCAGCTTGGCATGCATTGTAGAATGGTCTTTGTCCATGATATCTTGGAAGGAGTTGTTGCCTAAAGGGGTGATCAAATCCTCTTGGCTCCATCCATCATTGATTGCGTAGACCTTGATGCATATTCCTATTATAGCTCTCACTCCTTTCAACAATATTAGAACCAAACTCAAAGCGAGAGGGGTGAGTATTCATAGTGGTTAATAAAAATAAAAGGAGAAAATAAATAAACAAACAAAAAGCAAATATTTACAATAACCAATAATAAGGCACACGTTTGCAATTTCCCGACAACGGTGCCATTTTTGAAGAGAGAACTTTTGCGTAGTCTAGAAATTCGCAGATAAATCCTCGTTGCAGGTATAGCTTCTAAACCAACAAAAGTCCTTTCTTACAAAAGTTTTGGTTGTCACAAGTAACAAACCCCTTAAAAATTGATAACCGAAGTATTTAAACCTCGGGTCGTCTTCTCAAAGAACTGCAGGGAAGTATGTTCTTATTATTGGTTATGAAGATTGTAAATTGGGGTTTTGAAAGTAGGGAGCAAGTAATTTAAATTGCAGTTAAAATAAGTAAATGACTGTAAAATAAACTTTTGGTAAGGTATGAGAAATTGGAAGTCCTGTCCTAATTATCCTTATCAATGGTGATGAGAATTGAGTCTTAATCCCACTTAGTTAGCCTTTACTAAAGCAAGGGAAGGTCAAGTGGATTGATTAGTCTGATCTTCAGGTTCTAGTCAATTCCTAAGAAAGGACTGGAATTATTGAAGTTCAATTCAATTAGCAAAGATAACAATTATCGATCACGTTGAGTTTGATAACTCCTAAATTCGAAACTCATGTACTTCTTGTTCTTTTGAATTAAAAACATGTTTCATTTAAGAGAGGTGATGGATTCATAGGACATTCATAACTTTAAGACATAGTTACTAACTACTAATGATCATGTAATAAGACACAAACATGGATAAGCACTTAACATAGAAAAACGAAAAACAGAGAATGTAAGAACAAGGAATGAGTCCACCTTAGTGATGGTGGCGTTTCCTTCTTGAGGAACCAATGATGTCCTTGAGCTCTTCTATGTCTCTTCCTTGTCTTTGTTGCTCCTCCATCATTGCTTTTTGATCTTCTCTTATTTCATGAAGGATGATGGAGTGCTCTTGATGTTCCACCCTTAATTGTCCCATGTTGGAACTTAATTCTCCTAGGGAGGTGTTAACTTGCTCCCAATAGTTTTGTGGAGGAAAATGCATTTGAGGCATCTCCGGGATCTCATGGTGATGAGCTTCATGCGTCTCTTGAGATCTATGAATGGGCTCTCTTGCTTGCTCCATCCTTTTCTTAGTGATGGGCTTCTCTTCCTCAATGGGAATGTCTCCTTCTATGAAAGCTCCAACTGAGTAACATAGATGGCAAATAAGATGAGGAAAAGCTAGCCTTGCCCAAGGAGAGGGCTTTTCGGCTATTTTGTAGAGTTCAAGGGAGATGACTTCATGAACTTCTACTTCCTCTCCAATCATGATGCTATGAATCATGATGGCCCGATCCACAGTAACTTTAGATCGGTTGCTAGTGGGGATGATGGAGCGTTGGATAAACTCTAACCATCCTCTAGCTACAGGCTTGAGGTCCATTCTTCTTAGTTGAACCGGCTTGCCTTTGGAGTCAATCTTCCATTGAGCTCCTTCCACACATATGTCCATGAGGACTTGGTCCAACCTTTGATTAAAGTTGACCCTTCTAGTGTAGGGGGTGCATCTCCTTGCATCATAGGCAAGTTAAACGCCAACCTCACATTCTTCGGACTAAAATCTAAGTATTTCTCCCGAACCATTGTAATGTAGTTCTTTGGATTCGGATTCTTACTTTGATCATGGTTCTTAGTGATCCATGCATTGGCATAGAACTCTTGAACCATTAGGATGCCGACTTGTTGGATGGGGTTTGTTAGAACTTCCCAACCTCTTCTTTGGATTTCATGTCGGATCTCCGGATATTCATTCTTCTTGAGCTTGAAAGGGACCTCGGGGATCACCTTCTTCTTGGCCACAACATCATAGAAGTGGTCTTGATGAGCTTTGGAGATGAATCTTTCCATCTCCCATGACTCGGAGGTGGAAGCTTTTGTCTTCCCTTTCCCTTTTCTAGAGGATTCTCCGGTCTTGGGTGCCATCAATGGTAATGGAAAAACAAAAAGCTTATACTTTTACCACACCAAACTTAGAATATTGCTCGCCCTCGAGCAAGAGAAGAAAGAATAGATGAAGAAGAAGAAGAAAATATGGAGGAGAGGGGGGAGGGGTGTATTCGGCCAAGAAGAGAAGAGAGGGTCGTGTTGTGTGAAAATGAGGAAGAATGGAGGGCTATATATAGGGAAGGGAGGGGGGTAAGGTTCGGCCATATAGGGTGGGTTTGGGTGGGAAATTGATTTTGAATTTTGAAGGTAGGTGGACTTTATGAGGTAGGTTTATGGGGAAGAGTGGATGGATGTGAGTAGTGAAGTGGTGATAGGGAAGGGAGATTGAGGTGATTGGTGAAGAGTTTTGGGGAAGAGTGTTTATGGGATTATGTGAAAGAGGGGTGAGAAGAAGTGAGTGGAGGTAGGTGGGGATCCTGTGGGGTCCACAGATCCTGAGGTGATCCTGTGGGGTCCACAGATCCTGAGGTGTTCAAGGATTTACAACCTTGCACCAAATTAGGCATGCAAAATGCCCTTGCACACAACTCTGGGCGTTCAGCGCCAGATTGGTGCTTGTTCTGGGCGTTGAACGCCCATTTGTTGCCCATTTCTGGCGTTGAACGCCAGAACCATGCTTGTTCTGGGCGTTCAGCGCCAGCTCTTCTCCAGGGTGCAATTCTGGCGTTCAAACGCCCAGATGCTGCCTATTTTGGGCGTTCAGCGCCAGAACCATGCTCTGTTCTGGCGTTGAACGCCAGCCAGATGCTTCTTACTGGCGTTTAAACGCCAGTGAGATCCTCCTCCAGGGTGTGATTTTTCTTCTGCTGTTTTTGATTCCGTTTTTAATTTTTATATTTATTTTGTGACTCCACATGATCATGAACCTGATAAAACATGAAAGAACAAGAAAATTAAAATTAGATAAATAAAAATTGGGTTTTCTCCTAACAAGCGCTTCTTTAATGTCAATAGCTTGACAGTGGGCTCTCATGGAGCCTCACAGATGTTCAGAGCATTGTTGAGACTTTCCAACACCAAACTTAGAGTTTGGATATGAGAGTTCAATACCAAACTTAGAGTTTGGTTGTGGCCTCCCAACACCAAACTTAGAGTTTGACTGTGGGGGCTCTGGTTAACTCTGTTTTGAGAGAAGCTTTTTATGCTTCCTCTCCATGTTTACAGAAGGATGACCTCGAGTTTTAAACATAAGGGAGTCCTCATTCAATTGAAGGACTAGTTCACCTCTGTCAACATCAATCACAGCTCTTGCTGTGGCTAGGAAGGGTCTTCCAAGGATGATGGATTCATCCTCATCCTTCCCAGTATCTAGGACTATGAAATCAGCAGGGATGTAAAGGCCTTCAACCTTTACTAACACGTCCTCTACTTGTCCATAAGCCTATTTTCTTGAATTGTCTGCCATCTCTAATGAGATTTTAGTAGCTTGCACCCCATATATTCCCAGTTTCTCTATTACAGAGAGGGGCATGAGGTTTATCCCTGACCCAAGGTCACATAGAGCCTTCTCAAAGGTCATGGTGCCTATGGTACAAGGTATTAAGAACTTTCCAAGATCCTGTTTTTTCTGAGGCAATGTCAGTTGATCCAAATCACTCAGTTCATTAGTGAACAAGGGAGGTTCATCTTCCCAAGTCTCAATACCAAATAATTTGGCATTCAGCTTCATGATTGCACCAAGGTACTTGGTAACTTACTCCTTAGTAACATCCTCATTCTCTTCAGAAGAGGAATACTCATCAGAGCTCATGAATGGCATAAGGAGGTTCAATGGAATCTCTATGGTCTCTAGATGAGCCTCAGATTCCTTTGGTTCCTCAGAGGGAAACTCCTTATTGATCACTGGACGTCCCAGGAGGTCTTCCTCCTTGGGATTCACGCCCTCCTCCTCTTTTGTGGTTTCGGCCATGATGGTCATTTCAATGGTCTTGCACTCTCCTTTTGAATTTTCTTCTGTATTGCTTAGGAGAGTACTAGGAGGGATTTCAGTGACTCTTTTACTCAGCTGGCCCACTTGTGCCTCCAAATTTCTAATGGAGGACCTTGTTTCATTCATGAAACTCACAGTGGCCTTAGATAGATCAGAGACTAAGTTTGCTAAATTAGAAGTATTTTGTTCAGAGTTCTCTGTCTGTTGCTGAGTGGATGATGGAAAATATTTACTATTGTTAAACCTATTTCTTCCACCATTATTAAAGCCTTGTTGAGGCCTTTGTTGATCCTTCCATCAGAGATTTGGGTGATTTCTCTATGAGGGGTTATAGGTGTTTCCATAAGGTTCACCCATGTAATTCACCTCTGCTATTGCAGGGTTTTCAGGATCATAAGCTTCTTCTTCAGAAGTTGCCTCTTGAGTACTGTTGGATGCAGCTTGCATTCCATTCAGACTCTGAGAAATCATATTGACTTGTTGAGTCAATATTTTATTCTGAGTCAATATGACATTCAGAGTATCAATTTCAAGAACTCCCTTCTTCTGAGGCGTCCCATTACTCACAGGATTCATCTCAGAAGTGTACATGAGCTGGTTATTAGCAACCATGTCAATGAGTTCTTGAGCTTCTGCAGGCGTTTTCTTTAGGTGAATGGATCCACCTGCAGAAGTATCCAATGACATCTTAGCTAATTCAGACAGACCATCATAGAATATATCCAGGATGGTCCATTCTGAAAGCATGTCAGAAGGATACTTTTTGGTCAGTTGTTTGTATCTCTCCCAAGCTTCATAGAGGGATTCACCTTCTTTCTGTCTGAAGGTTTGAACATCCACTCTAAGCTTACTCAGCTTTTGAGGAGGAAAGAACTTGGCTAAGAAAGCCTTGACCAGCTTATCCCAAGAGTTCAGGCTATCCTTAGGTTGAGAGTCCAACCATATTCTAGCTCTGTCTCTTACAGCAAAAGGGAAAAGCATGAGCCTGTAGACTTCAGGATCTACTCCATTAGTCTTAACAGTATCACAGATCTGCAAGAATTCAGTTAAGAACTGAAAGGGATCTTCAGATGGAAGTCCATGAAACTTGCAGTTTTGCTGCATCAGAGAAACTAATTGAGGTTTCAGCTCAAAATTATTTGCTCCAATGGTAGGGATGGAGATACTTCTTCCATGTAAATTGGAATTTGGTGCAGTAAAGTCACCAAGCATCCTCCTTGCATTATTATTATTTTCGGCTGCCATCTCCTCTTCCTGTTCGAAAATTTCTGAAAGGTGCTTGCTGGATTGTTGTAATTTAGCTTCTCTTAGTTTCCTCTTCAGAGTCCTTTCAGATTCTGGATCTGCTTCAACAAGAATATTCTTGTCCTTGCTCCTGTTCATATGAAGAAGAGGGAACAGAAAAATAATAATAATAGGGATCATTTTTACCCAGGTATAGAGGTTCCTGTGTGAGTAGAAGAAAGGAAGAAGAAAAGAATGTAATGTAAAGAAAGAAACACAAGGGTGAGGAGAGCAGAGATGTGAGATGAAGTGTTAGTAGATGAATAAATAAATAGAATGAGATGAGAGAGAGAGGATTTTCAAAAATAATTTTTGAAAAAGAGTTAGTGATTTTCGAAAATAGTTTTTGAAAAAGGTTAGTAATTTTCGAAAATTAAAATCAAAAATTGAAATAATTAGTTAATTAAAAAGAAATTTTGGAAAAAGAGGGAAGGGATTTTCAAAAATTAGAGAGAGAGAGTTAGTTAGGTAGTTTTGAAAAAGATAAGAAACAAACAAAAAGTTAGTTAGTTAGTTGAAACAAATTTGAAAATCACTTTTGAAAAGATAAGAAGATAAGTAGTTAGAAAAGATATTTTAACATCAAATTTTTGAAAAAGATATGATTTTGAAAAAGATTAGATGAAAAGATATTTTTGAAAAGATATGATTGAAATTAGTTTTGAAAAAGATTTGATTTTTAAAATCACAATTAATGACTTGATTCATAAGAAATCACAAGATATAATTTTAAAACTTAAAGTTTGAATCTTTCTTAACAAGAAAGTAACAAACTTGAAATTTTTGAATCAAAACATTAATTGATGATGTTATTTTCGAAAATTATGTGATAAAGATAAGAAAAAGATTTTTGAAAAATATTTTTTTTAAAAAATTTTTCGAAAATAACTAAGAAAAATGAAAAAGATTAGATTTTTGAAAAAGATTTTGAAAAAAGATAAGATTTTTAAATTGAAAATTTGATTTGACTCATAAGAAACAACTGAATTTTAAAAAGTTTTGAAAAAGTCAACTCAAATTTTCGAATTTATGAGATGAAAAAGGGAAAGATATTTTTTTGATTTTTGAATTTTTAATGATGAGAGAGAAAAACATGAAAATGATGCAATGCGTGAAAATCTTTGGATCAAAGTATGTGATGAATGCAAGAATACTATGAATGTCAAGATGAACACCAAGAACACTTTGAATGTCAAGATGAACATCAAGAACTTATTTTTGAAAATTTTATATGCAAAGAAAACATGCAAGACACCAAACTTAGAAATCTTTCATGTTCAGACACTATGAATGCAAAAATGCATATGAAAAACAACAAAAGATACAAAACAAGAAAACATCAAGATCAAACAAGAAGACTTACCAAGAACAACTTGAAGATCATGAAGAACACTATGAATGCATGAATTTTTTTCGAAAAATGCAAGATGAGCATGCAATTGACACCTATTATGATTTTATGATTTTTATGATTTTTATGAATTTTTTTTGGATTTTTCGAAAATTATTTATGAAAAAGAAAAATAAGGATTCCAAAATTTTTAATATGAATTCCAGGAATCTTGCACTCTTATTCTAAAGCTCCAATATGAGGGTTAGGCATGGCTTAATAGCCAGCCAAGCTTTAGTATGTAACTCAGACATGCCACAGCTGACATTCCAATTAACTTGCCTCTATGCTGATGGTTGGAAGCCCCTATCCAAAAGAATTAGACATGGCTTTACAGCCAGCCAGGCTTTAACATGCTTCATGAAACTCTAGAATTCATTCTTAAAAATTCTGAAGAAAAATATATTTTTGAAAACATTTATATTTTTTTCGAAAACAAGTGAGAAATTTTTGAAAATAAAACAAAAAGAAAATTACTTAATCTGAGCAACAAGATGAACCGTCAGTTGTCCAAACTCGAACAATCCCCGGCAACGGCGCCAAAAACTTGGTGCACGAAATTGTGATCTCAGACAACAGCGTCAAAAACTCTGTGCGCACGTCTTAATAAATTATTTTTCATTCACAACTTCGATACAAGTAACCAGCAAGTGCACTGGGTCGTCCAAGTAATAAAACCTTACGTGAGTAAGGGTCGATCCCACGGAGATTGTTGGCTTGAAGCAAGCTATGGTCACCTTGTAAATCTCAGTCAGGCGGATATCAAATAGTTATGGAGTTTTCGAATATAATTAATAAATAAATAGAAAATAAAGATAGAGATACTTATGTATATCATTGGTGAGAATTTCAGATAAGTGTATGGAGATGCGTTCGTCCCTCTGAACTTCTGCTTTCCTGCTGTCTTCATCCAATCAATCTTACTCCTTTCCATGGCTGGCTTTATGTAAGGACATCACCATTGTCAATGGATACTTTTAATCCTCTCTTGTGAAAATGGTCCAAATGCTCTGTCACAGCACGGCTAATCATCTTGAGGTTCTCGATCATACTGGAATAGGATTCACCCTCCTTTTGTGTCTGTCACTACGCTCAGCACTCGCGAGTTTGAAGTTCGTCACAGTCATTCAATCCCAGAATCCTACTCGGAATACCACAGACAAGGTTTAGACTTTCCGGATTCTCATGAATGCCGCCATCAATCTAGCTTATACCACGAAGATTCTAATTAAGAGATCCAAGAGATAATCATTCAATCGAAGGTAGAACGGAAGTGGTTGTCAGGCACGCGTTCATAGGGAATGATGATGATTGTCACGTTCATCACATTCATGTTGAAGTGCGAATGAATATCTTAGAAGCGGAATAAGTTGAATTGAATAGAAAAACAGTAGTACTTTGCATTAATTCATGAGGAACAGCAGAGCTCCACACCTTAATCTATGGAGTGAAGAAACTCTACCGTTGAAAAATACATAAGTGAATATAGGGTAAGCATGGCCGAGTGGCCAGCCTCCCATGGAGGTCTAGAGATCTAAAAATGATCAAAAGATACAATCCAGGATGTCAAATACAATAGTAAAAAGTCCTATTTATACTAAACTAGTTACTAGGGTTTACAGAAGTAAGTAATTGAAGCATAAATCCACTTCCGGGGCCCACTTGGTGTGTGCTTGGGCTGAGCTTGAATGTTACACGTGCAGAGGCTCTTTCTGGAGTTGAACGCCAGGTTGTAATGTATTTCTGGCGTTCAACTCTGGTTTGTGACGTGTTTCTGGCGTTTAACTCCAGACAGCAGCGTAGAACTGGCGTTCAACGCCCTTTTACGTCATCTAAACTCGGTTAAAGTATGGACTATTATACATTGCTGGAAAGCCCTGGATGTCTACTTTCCAACGCAATTGGAAGCGCGCCATTTTGAGTTTTGTAGCTCCAGAAAATCCACTTTGAGTGCAGGGAGGTCAGAATCCAACAGCATCAGCAGTCCTTCTTCTACCTCTGAATCTTATTTTTGCTCAAGTCCCTCAATTTCAGCCAGAAAATACCTGAAATCACAGAAAAACACACAAACTCATAGTAAAGTCCAGAAATATGAATTTAGCATAAAAACTAATGAAAACATCCCTAAAAGTAACTAGATTCTACTAAAAACATACTAAAAACAATGCCAAAAAGCGTATAAATTATCTGCTCATCATCGCGTCATCTGGAGTTTTCCTTATCACGCGTTGGCTTCGGTCATGCGTCCATGTCATCTGTGTTCTGCTCAAGGCGCACGTTCGCGTCATTCACGCGTTCGCGTTGCGCTCTCTTCGCGCCAGGCATGCGGCCGCGTCGCCCACGCGTTCGCGTCGCTGCCAGTTTCTTCAAAAACTCCATTTTGTGCTTTCCTTCCATTTTTGTATGTTTTATTTCCATCCTTTAAGTCATTCCTGCCTTTAGAATATCTGAAACTACTTAACACACAAATCACGGCATCGAATGGTAATAAAGAGTAATTAAAATAATTATTTTCAAAGCATAGGAAACATGTATTTCACATATATCACATAATAAGGAAGGGAAAGTAGAACCATGCAATTAACATGAATAAGTGAGTGAAGGATTGAATAAATCACTTAAATCCCGGTCCATCTCACAACCCAAACCAGAGACTTCTAGTATATTGGCATCGTCTGTGGGGACTGCCAAATCATGGTGTCATGACGGAGAATCTCGAGAAGCAATCCTCAAGCCATCACCGCGACTCAGACCCACGAAGTCCAACACCCAAACTTCAAGATAGCATTCCTCCCACCCACGGGAGGATAACAAGCACCGTACACCACCAACCGACCCCGGTCCAACTGCAACCAAAGGAACACAACCGGCCACCCACTGAAGTTCGAGCTCCTGATGGCCTAGGAGAAAAAGCAATCCAGATAATCCAAGAACTTTGCCTCAAAGGGCAAAACCTCGAGAGCCGAGTTACTTCTAGGGAGCGATACCATTGCGAACACGCAAGCCAAGCAACCTTCAGAACCCAGTCGCATCGTGAGGCCAGAAACAACCGGTCACCTGAAGAACGACACGGGAAACAATGCGATCGGAGCGAATCTAGAGATCCGAAGCGTTAATGCAACAAGGATGATCGAAGGCACCGTGGGGAGGCCAAGCGAACAAGGAGCGAGCACATGATAATGGGAGCTACCCCATTCACCGAGAAAATCCTGAAAGCCAAACTCCTTAAAGGTTTTGACAAACCCACCGACATGAAGTATGATGGCACCAATAATCCCCTGGAACACCTAACGGCTTCGAGGCCAGTACCTGGAAGGAGCCGCCGATGCAGTCTGATGTAGGGCCTTTCCAGTAACCTTAGCCAGCCCTGCGATCAAATGGTTCAACAGCCTCTCCAACGGTTTGATAGCCAATTTCTATGATCTCTCCAGGAAGTTTATAGTCTAGTTCACCACCAGGATCACCAAAGCAAAGCACCGGATTAGTAGTACGGTGCAACAGGACTTCGGGGATAGGAGACCTCGTCTTACGCCAAAACAACATCAGTCTCCCCACCCCTAGAGAAGGGAAGATCATGCCCAACCGGGAGGCCCTTAACAGATCAAAGCAGTAGTCCGGAAAGGAGCTTATAGACTCGAGTGATTAGACAGGACCGAGCTCCCGAGATCCTGGAATACCACTGGTGGAAGAATTTATGCTGGTCTAGAATTTCTCAATAAAAAGAATCTCTTTATTTCAAGCAAAGTCTAGACCAAGAATGGATTCTCTTTCAAAGTTTAGCTTTGGTTGTTACAAGTTTAACCCAATAAAAATAACCGAGAGTATTACTCCGGGTCGATTTCCCTAGGAATTGCAATCGAATGCTCAATTATTGCTTATGAGATTTATGGAAGTGGGTTGATAAAAAGGCAAGAATTTAAGTGATAAGAAAATAAAGAAAACAACTAAAGATAACAATTACTAAAGCAGCATTCATGGCAAGGATTGAGAATCAAAATTTTCTATCATAGTTATTAATCATAACACAATAATTACCAAGAGGTAAGCCCATTACGTTATCTCCATATTGAGAGAGAGTCAAATAGGCCTAGTTAATGCCAATCCATAAGTAGCATCAATGGAAACAAGATTAACTAACAACTCTAGATCACTAACATAAGTTAGGTATTAATGACTCAAGAATACCAAGCTTCTCTTTCCAAGAAAAGAATGCTCAAAATCTACTCTAAAACTAAGCCAAGCATTTTATCAAATACTTGGTGTGCATAAAAATAAAAGCATAATAAATTGCATGAATAATGAAATCTAAAACTACCAAATGCAAGATAACAATAACCAACAATTACAGAAAGCAACAATAACATGAAAACATCAAATTGCATTAAAGGAATCAAAATTAACAAGAGTGTTTATAAACTAAAAAGTGACAAAATAAAAGAAATAACAAGTAAAACTAAGAGAACAAAGATGTAAGAACAATAATAAATAAAGGAAACTAAATCAAAACAATAATTGAAAGCTAAATCTATGGAAAGTACTAATCTAAAAACCTAATTTCTAGAGAGAGAATAGAGCTTCTCTCTCTAGAAATCTAACCTTTTTTTCTTTTCTTTTTTTTTTGTCATGACTAGAAATCTAACCTAAAACATGGCTAAAACTAAATTATGACTACTTGTTTCATTCCCTTTAATTCTTGGGTTCAATAGTATCATAAATGGGTTGGATTGGACCTAAAATGAACTAGAAATCGCGGATCACACTTTGTATTAAGTGAGTCACGTGTACACATGAGGCACGCGTACGCGTCATTTGACTCCATGTCCACTATAAAACCCGAATCACTAATATATAATTAACTCATAAATTAATATTTCTTCTAAAAAATTAAAAAATAAAATTTTATAGTTTAATGTGATAGAGTAAGTTAAAGCAAGAACTTTGACACTAATTTTAAAGAATTTGGCCCAAGATTGGGCCGAACGGGCCAAACCGGGCCCGTATTGAGCCCAAGACCCAACCCACTCACCTAAATGAAATGAGCTCAGCTCATTTCTCCCTCCTTCTTGATGCATGCTGCACTGAAAACATTCAAGGGGAGGGAAGGGAAGAACAAACCCTTGGTTTGATTCAGTTCAACATAACTTTTCACTCCGAACTTCGATCGCCGCACCGTTTGTGGCCACGCGATCGCAGCATCGAGTCCTACAAAGCTCACAAGATTTTTGAAGAGGTAATACACGAATTCTTACCAGTCTTACAAAGTGTTTTCGAATTTATTGAGTAAAGGTGTTGAGATTTTGAGTTCTTTGATGTTATAGGGTCCAGTTAGCTTGAGGAAAACACTTATTCTTGCCTCTTTAGTCCGTGGGTATGGTAAGCACTCCCAACCCTAGTGGAATTCTTGATTTATTATTTTTGAATATTAAGTTGCTATATTTGAATGTGGTAATGTGGATTAGGTAGTGTGTATATATATATATATATATATATATATATATTGGAGCTTGATTGTGGACATTGGAGATATAGTGGAGCTTTGGGTGTTATTGCTTTGGAGACTTTGAATCCTTAGAGTTGGGTTTTGTGCCTTTTAGTGGTGCCTTTGGATTTTACGAGAAAATCGGCCAAGATATGGTTTCAGTTTCTCGTATATAAAATGTAATGTAATGTGAAAACTTAGGCTAGTAACCCTAGGATAGGAATTGAATTTGTAATGCTGTTCATTGGTTGAAATGGATTGTATTGATTATGTGGTTGTTGGTTTGGAAGGTATAATTGATGTCTTTGTTGATGATGCATGTGATTTGTATATGATGATGATTGGTATGTATAAAGATTGATTTTGAAGTTGATAATGTACTTGATATGGATATTTGATGATGTATATTGAACATTGTGGAATTGGAAGTATTTGATTGGAATTTGATGAAAATGGAGAATTGGTAGAATGATGAATGTGTATTGTATATTGTTGAACTTGAAATATTGAGTTGAGATTTATGAAGGATGCTGAATTGGTAAGGATTTGGGTTGATTTTAAAAGGTTTGAAATTGTCATGTTTTGAAAATAGAGGTTTTGTAAAGTTTTACAAATATGAATTTGACCAACATTGGCGGAGCATAACTTGATCTCTAGACCTCCAACTTTTAAAACTGAAAGTTATGCGCAGTCAAAGTTTTAAAATAAGAAAGTTATGCACAATCAAAGTTTGGTATACAAAACTGAAAATTCTGGACTCAACAGTTTTTTTTTGAACTTTTGCTATGCATGTGTACGCGAGGGACACACGCGACGCGGCCAGTGGCTATGGCCCAGAGGTCTCGTGTATGAAGGGTGTGTGTCACGTACGTGAGAATGGTATTTTCCTTGGTTGCGTACGCAACCACATGGCACGCGACGTGAGCAATCAATTCAGGTTGAGGAGCTCGCGTACGTGAATCAGTGATGCGTACGCGAGAAGTCCAATTTTGCCAGGTTGCGTACGCTAAAGGGGGCACGCGACGCGAGCATATGCTACGGGTTGTTCTCCTCGCATACACGAGGGAGGGGCCGCGTACGCGAGACCCTCTTTTTCTGCAACTATGCTTTTTTATTTTTAACACATTCCTCCAGTGTTCAAAACCCTATTTTCTCTTGTTTAAAGCCTAGTACATGGTTTTTTGAGTAAATAAAGTATGATGAGGGCTGTGAGGGAGGTGACTTGTTGATGAAGGAAGAGTTGTATTGATGATAAACCATGGTCGGTAATGATTATATGAGTTTACTGATAATGATGGCGGAAGTGCTGTTTATATTTTGAGCCGAATGGCTGTATTGTGATCATGAATTATGGCTGAATTATGATTGTAAGATGATTGATAATGTGGTTGTGCACTTCAAAAATATCTGAGATACAATTTTTCCTGGGTGAAAATAGTGGCTAGCCACCACGTGCTGCAGGTTGAAACTTGATACTCTACTGACCCTATATCGTAAGTGTGGCCGAGCACTGTGCAATTTCTGGATGAGCTTGCCCCCATGGAGAAACACCCGTGTGTGTGATTTATATGATTATGATTGAAAATTACTCGAGTTGAGGATGCATGACAGAGGGACAATCCAATGTTTAGCTACCAGGACTTGTCAGGCTTACTTTATAACCGACAGATGAGACTCATCATCCAATAGGACAGGCATGCATCATATGCATCTATATGTTTGTTTGGTATGCCTTGTTTGTATTGCCTAAGTGATTGCATAAACTATTTGCTACCTGTTTATTTGCTGTATATGCTTTCTATGTATGATTTCTTTGCATGTAATAATTGTGATTGTAACATTTGATTTCGGTGGTGGTTAGGAGGTTCGGGGAGTTGGAAAGGGGAGTTTCAGATAGACCGAAGACCCTTAGCTAGTTGCCTATTTTATTTTATGATTTAGTTATGTTTATAAGACTTAATTATATGTCGGAGGTTCTAGGATTACCTTTGGCTTTCTCAGGATATTATGTGTTAGATATGTGGGCACTGTTACCATACTGAGAACCTCTAGTTCTCAGCCCATACATATTTTATGGTTTTTAGCTGCAGGACGTGAGGCACCTCGCTGAGGCATACTGGAAGCTTCTATTAGCGAAGATCCTTATGCTTTTGGGGCTTTATTTTGATTATGTATATATGTAGATACTTGTTATCTCCACTACTTATGTATATGTTGTATTAGCTTCCTCTTAGAGGTTATTTTGGAGAAACAAGTTCTGTAAACTCTATATTATGGGCGTATTTTGGGTTCTTATATATATATATATATATATATATATACCTATGTGCTCTGGCCAGTTTATCTTCGCAAGCCGAGTCTTGAGCTTTGTTATCCGTATTTTGGAACTCTTTAGTATATAATCATGTTATCTTACTCTTACCTTATATGGCTTATGTTATCACTTCGTGAATGTTGCGTTTTTCTGTTTAACGCTTTTGTTTTAACTTTTCTTTAAAGGCTCCTGGTTATAAAAACCTTTTTCAAACTATATTATATATATAATTTTGTCTTTTAGAGGTCGTAATACCTCACCACCTCTGTCTTATGACTTAAGCATAAGATTCTTTGTGGTAGAGTGTTACATCCACTATAGAGAATTGCATATCATTTTGAAATCCCAGATGTTAGCTTTCCAATGTCACTGGAACCGCCTCATTTGGACCTCTGTAGCTCAAGTTATGATCGATTTAGTACGAAGAGGTCAGGATTGATAGCTTAGCAATTTCTTCATTTCTTCATGAATTCTCCTACTTTTCATGCTTTTCTTCCATTTTTTCAAGCCATCCTTGCCTTCTAAACTTGAAATCACTTAAACAACACATCAAAGCATCGAATGGAATTAAAGTAAATTAAATTTGGCAAATTAAAGGCCTAAAAAGCATTTTTCAATCTTATGCACGATTTAGAGAGAATTTACAAAACTGTGCTATTTAAGTGAATAAATGTAGGAAAAGTTGATAAAGTTCACCAAATTCAACACAAGATAAACCCTAAAATTGAGGTTTATCAACCTTCCTACACTTAAATAATAGCATGTCCTCATGCTAAACATCAAGAAAGAAAAGAAAGGGGTATTAACATTTATTCAAAGTAAACTACCTATATGCAACCTATCTACATGAATGAAACTACTTAGTTAAAATAAATCAATTTCCAAGAAAGCATATATGAACATAAGGGCTAAGGCAATAATAATCAAATCAAATCCACAATTGAATTGAGTTCTAGAAAAGAATTTATAAACTTGCAGGATAAGAGATGATCATAGGTGAAAACATGTAATCAAGCAATCGAACCCTTCACCGGATGTGTATACGCTTTAATCGCTCAAGTATTTAGTGTTGATCCACTCAATCCTCTTCTAATCGTACTTTCTAAGATTTATTGTTCATCTAACAATCAACAATTTTTCAATGCATGCATACAAATATTATGAGAGCTTTTCCATAGGTTGTAATGGTGTTAGGGTAAATGTAAGGATGCATATGGTCAAGTGAGGTTGAAATTTGAATATTTGACTAACTTAAGCTCTCACCTAACACATATAACAACTTATACAATTCAAATGCAAACCTAATTACCCATTCTTCACTTTTTTCACACGCTCATGCATTCTTTTCGATTCGCATCCCATATGTATTATTCTTATTACTTTTCTTTGGGGCATTTTGTCCCCTTCTTAATGCTTTCTTTTTCTCTTCTATTATTTTCTTTTCTTTTTCTCTTTTTTTTTTTCAAAATAAAATATATACAAGAGTATCAATGTATATGGTTTAAACATTTAATACATGAGTATGTACCCAATTTTCAAGATCTTCAATAAAAATACAAAAATATACTTTTATCTTAACCAATGTTCCCAAACTTCTCCACACTTAAATGATACACACTCTCACTAGCCTAAGCTGATCAAAGATCCGAATTAAGGACATTTATTATTTTTCACTTATGGTTAGTGATGTGCTAATATAAAGAACAAAAGAGGATTAAAAGAGGCCCAACATTGGCTAACAATGGTGGATAAAAGGGTAAGGCTATTTGGGTAAGTGAGATATTTGAAATGAAGGCCTCAATCATATAAATGTATTCATACACTAAATAATGGACATAAAGAATCAAACAAATCAAAGATTACAATCATAAAAAGAGAATAACACACAAGAAGGAAAATAGTGTTTATATGATGCAACCACACAATTAGGCTCAAAAACTCACAAGCTTATGTGTTCTTAGCTCAAAAATATGTTTCACAATATACAATTCAAGCAAGTTCAATGAAAATTTTTTTCTCAAATCAATTGGGGTGCCCTATAGATAAATTCCTTGAAAAATTTCATTATCTTGACTAAGCTTATTATATATATGTATGTATATATGAAAAAAATGCAATCAACTAAGAAAAATACAACTAAGAATTCTAAAGGACCTAGTAATAGAAGAAAAATAAATGAAATGTGAAAGTATTTAGATTAGAATTTTTTTTCACCCAAAAACTAGCCGATTGGTCGGACAACCTCCCCACACTTAGAAGTTTGCACCGTCCTTGGTGTAATCAAAGATGAGCAAGGGGGTACGACGACTACGCGGATTGCCACCTTTAGCTGGTGGATTAACCAGTTGTTGCATGTTCTTTCTTCTGCTTCCCATTTTGCTTATGGTAGGTCATCCTGAAAGATAGAAAACAGGATAGTAAGACGAGTAAATGCAAAAGAAAAGAAGCATAGATTGTTGGAATGAGGTAAGAATCACTAAAATGAAGTGAGTTAATGAGGTTGTAACATTGATGAAAATAGTGCGTGAATTCTAAGTTGCGCGCAGTATAGAAATCTCACACTAGCATTTAAAAGCTATGTCACACTGACACAAAAGAAGTATGCACTTCACTCATTCTAGTGTGCTTGAAATACTTTAAAGGAAACTTATAGATTAAGATAACAAACAAGTCATAAAGGAGTATAAAATCATTCAAGCAAGAATAAAAAAATTGTGAAATGGCTAATGAGTGGACATTGATTGATGTGCAAGAGAATTCAATGAACCAAATGAAATGTGAAATTCACACATCAATCAATGATACACTTTGAAGTTTAGTTCGTATCACCTAATTGACATAGAAGGTGGAACATGGGTGCTATGCAACTTAGAAAAATAGAGATAGAAGTTAAAATCTATCACATAGTAAGCATGGTCTACAAAGTTTAGAAAGCTTAAAAAGATGTCACTAAGTAAGCTTACGATCCAATTTCACAATTCCTCAATCTCAATGCATGAACTAGGTGACGTAAATAAAATTCAATCATAAACAAGCATCACCTAACAAAAAATGCATCAACTACATACAATGCCTCATCATGGTTAAAGAATTTAAATCACATGGTGGCCAAAGCATGTAATTTAAAAATTTTAGAATGCTTTGAAGGCAATGTCATAAGTACTTAGTATGCACAAAATTAAGCATGAAGAATTAAATACCAAGCAACAAATTACAACCTCAATAAAGAAATCCAATAATGAATATTCACAATAACGATGCCAAAGTAGCATCATACCAGTAATCAACAGCAATATCTCAATAAAATTGGCAAATCAAATTAATAATCCAACACTTATCACTTAAAGCAGAAAATTAAACTAACTAACTAATTAACTAATTAAAAAAACTAAATGACTAACTAAAGAAGATGATGGTGGATGGTAAATGGTGGTGGTGGATGATGGTTGAAGGATGGAAAGAAACGAAGAGAAGAGAGAAGAAGAAAAAAATGGAGAGAAGAAAAGAAAAGAAGAGTGTGTGAAGCAGGGGGTCACGCGTACGCGTGGGGCATGCGTGCGCGTGACATGGAGAAAATGGGAGGCCGATGTGTACGCGTGACAAGCAAGCGTGCGCAACGCACAGTACCCGCATGGTCCTGTCACAACTCTCTGTTCGGGCCATGCAGTGGCACAATACATGCACGATTCACGCATGACCATTATTTTGGGGTCACGCGTACGTGGGACATGCTCTTTAATTTTTTTTAAGACAAGCCAAACTCCAAAATTAACAAAATTTTTAAACATGCAATGCAAAACAAAAAGACAATTCAAGACAAGATTATTAACTATTCAAATATGTAATTTAAAACACAAATCTTACCAAGAAAACTAACATCTAAGAGCAATATATACAAGAATGATATAGAGAAAGGAAGTATCTAACAATAGAAACTCAATTTATTCATCAACTATATACAAAAGAGAAAATAGAAAGAGTTTACCATGGTGGGGTGTCTCCCACGTAGCACTTTTATTTAAAGTCCTTAAGTTGGACATTTGGGAAGCTCCTTGTCATGGTGGCTTATGCTTGTATTGATCCTCGAAATTCTAACAATGCTTGGATCTCCAAAATGTTCCAAGATTACTAATTGATTGCATTAAGCCTTGATGGAGTTCCGAACAAGCTATGAGCTCCCAAAGTTGATCCTCGTGTAATAATCTGGGATCCCAAATCTTGTTTTTAAACCCGTCTTCAAGTTGATCATCATGATTCCATCTGGGTGATAAATCCTTAGAATTCTTATTTAGGCACCAAACTCTCCTCATAGACTCAATCAATTGAGATCCATACCACCCCTTGCACTTAGACATTAAGGCTTCAACCTTAATGAGTCTTAACATTATTTTGCCAACCACCACATAACTCTCTCTTACTCTTCAATCAACAAATATTCCTAAGTTGACCATCCGTCTCAAACAAACCATATTCAAGTGGAATAAGAAAGCTAAGGGATATAAATTTCACCCACTTGAATGGTGTAAAGGATGATGGTGACTTAAGAAGAGAGGTCTCCAACAACTTGGGCAAGGCAATTTTCACTCTCTTGTACTCTTCTTTTATAACTTCCAACTCTAGACAAGCATTTCCACTTTCTCCCTCTTACTTGACAACTTCTCCTAATCCTTCCTTATTGATTACAAAGGGTCTTGGAGGTTGTGCTCATTCCTCCTTGACCTCTAATTCACGTCTAATGGGAGAAGGTTCAACAAGATCATCAAGGTGATTAGTTAGTGTGGACAAGAACTCATCAATTATTGAATCCATTTCTTGATCACCATCTCCTAATTCTTTAACCACTTGTTCCGGCTCAATTATCTCAACTTCCTCCTCTTGTTACAATTCTTGCTTCTTTTTCTCTTCTTCACCTAGAAGCTCCAAGTTCTTCTCCTCACTATGCTCTTTGGTTGATCCTCCACATTCGTCAATGGGAGCGTCTTGATTGCATGATCGTAGGTGGGAGGCTATGCAGTTAACGGCTTCAGTCATGGTTTTCTCCATGGCTTCTAGCCCTCTTTGCTATTCTTCTTGCTTTTAGAGAAGAGAGTAAAGGTCTCTTTGTTCTTGCATAAAAGGTTGGAAAGCTTCATTCAATGAAGGCGATGGTGAGAAAGAGGGTTCATTATTTATGAGAAAGGGTTCATAATTAAAGGTGATTCATATTAGTGAGTACATTGAGGTGATGTATATGGTATTAGTGGTTCTTGGGAGTATTGGTGTTGGAATGGTGGTGGCTCTAAGTATGGTTCATATGGTTGTTGGTATGGTGGGTATAGGTTAGGATCATATAGAGGTGTTTGGTGGTATGGTGTGGCTTGTGAGTAAGATTGTTGAGGGCTATGTTGAGGAAAGTGGTCATATGCATATGGTGGTTATGGTTGACAACCACAAGGAGGTCTGCCACATACATTAGATTGGTATGCATTAGGAGTTGGAGTGTAACGTAAGAAATCGGAGGAGGTTGTTGCCAAGAAGATTGTCTATATGATTGAGGCTCCTCCCACCTTTGATTTCCAAATCCTTGATACAAACTCTCATTGAAATTCCCATTTCTACTTTCTACAACATAGTTTGAACCAAACTCATAGCCAAAATGGTGAGAATTAGTGAAAAGAGAGAACAAAAACAAAAACTATTAAAAAATAAAAAGAACAAAATCCTAACTACTAACTCAAACAAGCAAACAAACAAAGGGCAACTATTCCCAATATTCACATATGAACAATAACCAATAACAAGCACACATTGCAATTCCCTGACAACGGCGCCAAAAGCTTGATGGAAGAATTTATGCCGATCTAGAATTCCTCAATAAAAAGAATCTCTTGGTTGCAAGCATAGTTTAGACGAAGAATTGATTCTCTATCAAAGTTTAGTTTTAGTTGTCACATGTTCAACCCAATAAAAATAACCGAGAGTATTACTCCGGGGTCATTCTCCCTAGGAATTGCAATCAAATGCTTAATTATTGGTTATGAGATTCATGGGGGTGGGTTGATAAAAAGGCAAGAATTTAAATGATAAGAAAATAAAGAAAACATTTAAAGATAACAATTACTAAAGAGGCATTCATGGCAAGGATTGAGAGTCAAGGTTTACTATCCTAATCATTAATCGTAACACAATAATTACAAGAGCTAAGCCCATTATGTTATCCCCATATTGAGAGAAAGTCAAATAGGCCTAGTTAATCCCAATCCATAAGTAGCATAAATGGAAACAAGATTAACTAACAACTCTAGATCAACAACATAAGTTGGATATTAATGACTCAAGATTATCAAGCTTCTCTTTCCAAGCCAAGAATGCCCAAAATCTACTTTAAAACTAAGCCAAGCATTTTATCAAGCACTTGGTGTGCATAAAATAAAAGCATAATAAATTGCATGAATAATGAAATCTAAAACTATCAAATGCAAGATAACAATAACCAACAATTAAAGAAAGCAACAATAACATGAAAACATCAAATTGCATTAAAGTAATCAAAATTAACAATAGTGTTCATAAACTAAAAAGTGACAAGATAAAAGAAATAACAAGTAAAACTAAGAGAATAAAGATGTAAGAATAATAATAAGTAAAGGAAACTAAATGAAAACAATAATTGAAAGCTAAAACTCAATTATGACTACTTGGTTCATCCTCCTTCAATCCTTGGATTCAATAACATCAGCAATGGGTTGGATTGGGCCCAAAATGAGCAAGAAATCGCGGATCACATTTTGCATTAAGTCACGCACTATGTGTCACACGTACGCATCACTTAACTCCATGTCTACCATAGAGAATTGCATATCATTTTGAAGCCCCGGATGTTAGCTTTCCAATGCCACTGAAGCTGCTTCATTTGGACCAGTATAGCTCAAGTTATGATTTTAGTACGAAGAGGTCAGGATTAACAACTTAGTAGTTCCTTCATTTCTTTATGAATTCTCCTGCTTTACATACTTTTTTTCCATTTATTCAAGCCATCCTTGCCTTCTAAACCTGAAATCACTTATCAAACACATCAAGGCATTCGAATGGAATTAAAGTAAATTAAATTTGGCAAATTAAGGGCCTAAAAAGTATGTTTTCAATTTTAAGCACAATTTAGGAAGAATTTACAAAACCATGCTATTTTAGAAAATAAATGTAGGAAAAGGTGATAAAATCCACCAAATTCAACACAAGATAAACCCTAAAATTGGAGTTTATCAGCCACCAACTTGCGACACTACTACATGTAGAAGCATCTTCCCAAGCGACGAGATCAAGGTCATTCATGTCGTTTTTCCATTTTTATTTTCTATTTTACTTTTATTCAATTTTATCTTTTCCTTCATTTAAAGTTATTACCATTGATGAGCGGATAATTTATACGCTTTTTGGCATTGTTTTTAGGTAGTTTTTAATATGTTTTAGTCACTTTTTATTATATTTTTATTAGTTTTTAAATAAAAATCACATTTCTGGACTTTACTATGAGTTTGTGTGTTTTTCTGTAATTTCAGGTATTTTCTGGCTGAAATTGAGGGAGCTGAGCAAAAATCTGATTCAGGCTGAAAAAGGACTGCTGATGCTGTTGGATTCTGACCTCTCTGTACTCGGAATGGATTTTCTGGAGCTACAGAAGTCCAATTGGCGCGCTTCCAATTGGGTAGGAAAGTAGACATCCAGGGCTTTCCAGCAATATATAATAGTCGATACTTTGCTCAAGGATAGATGACGTAAACTGGCGTTCAACGCCAGTTCCATGTTGCAGTCTGGCGTTCAGCGCCAGAAACAAGTTACAAGTTGGAGTTCAACGCCAGAAACAACCCAGGCACGTGAGAAGCTAAGTCTCAGCCCCAGCACACACCAAGTGGGCCCCAGAAGTGGATTTCTGCACCATCTATTATAGTTTATTCATTTTCTGTAAACCTAGGTTACTAGTTTAGTATTTAAACAACTTTTAGAGACTTCTTTTGTACCTCATGACATTTTAGATCTGAACTTTGTACTCTTTGACGGCATGAGTCTCTAAACTCCATTGTTGGGGGTGAGGAGCTCTGCTGTGTTTCGATGAATTAATGCAACTATTTCTGTTTTCTATTCAAACACGCTTGTTTCTATCTAAGATGTTCATTCGCACTTCAATATGATGGATGTGATGATCCGTGACAGTCATCACCATTCTCAACCTATGAACGCGTGCCTGACAACCACCTCCGTTCTACCTTCGATTGAATGAATATCTCTTGGATTCCTTAATCAGAATCTTCGTGGTATAAGCTAGAATCCATTGGCAGCATTCTTGAGAATCCGGAAAGTCTAAACCTTGTCTGTGGTATTCCGAGTAGGATTCAGGGATTGAATGACTGTGACGAGCTTCAAACTCACGAGTGTTGGGCGTAGTGACAGACGCAAAAGGATCAATGGATCCTATTCTGACATGATCGAGAACCAACAGATGATCAGCCGTGCGGTGATAGCGCACCAGGACCTTTTTCACTGAGAGGACGGATGGTAGCCATTGACAACAGTGATCCACCAACACACAGCTTGCCATAAGAGGACCCTTGCGTGCGTGAAGAAGAAGACAGGGAGAAAGATGAGATTCAGAAGACAAAGCATCTCCAAAACTCCAACATATTCTCCATTACTGCAGAACAAGTATTTATTTCATGCTCTTTTATTCTTCGCAATTCAAACTAATAACTATAATTGATATCCTGACTAAGAGTTACAAGATAACCATAGATTGCTTCAAGCCAACAATCTCCGTGGGATTCGACCCTTACTCACGTAAGGTATTACTTGGACAACCCAGTGCACTTGCTGGTTAGTGGTACGAGTTGTGAAAAGTGTGATTTACAATTCGTGCACCAAGTTTTTGGCGCCGTTGCCGGGAATTGTTCGAGTTTGAACAACTGACCGTTTATCCTATTGCTTAGATTAGGAAGATTTTGTCTTTTGGGTCAAAGTCTTTTACTTTCTTTTCAAAAATCTTTCAAAATTTTTATTTTTCTTTATTAATCTGTGTTTTGTCTTGGAGTCTTTTATTATTGTTCTTGTTAAAATTTTAGAATCCTTATTTTCTTTTTCAAAATTTTTTTTTTCGAAATTCTCTTTTTTTTACTAATAATTGAGTTTTTCTGTTTGAGTTTAGTTTTATATTTTAAGTTTGGTGTCAATTGCATGTTTTTATTTTCTTTTAAATTTTCGAATTTGTGTTCATTGTTCTTTCTTAATCTTCGAGTTGTTCTTGTTTATTTTCCTTGTTTGATCTTTAGTTTTTATTGTTTTGTGATTTTTCTTGTTTTTCTTGTGCATTCTAGAATTATTAGTATCTAAAAAAAAAAAGAGATTTATTTATACCTTGTTAAAACACTTTAAATTTATAGCTCAATTGGCTAGAGCGTGGTGCTTATGTTCTTGGTAATTGGCTATCCTCTTTTTAAAAACTTTTTCAAAAATAATTTTTCTTTGAATAAATCTTGTGCCAAACTTTAAGTTTGGTGTTTTCATGTTGTTCTTGTGAGTCTTCAAAGTGTTCTTGAGTCTTCCTTGTGTTTTGATCTTAAAATTTTTAAGTTTGGTATTCTTTGGTGTTTCCCTCCAAAATTTTCGAAAATAAGGAGCATTAGATCTAAAAATTTTATGTTTTGTATCTTTTTATTGTTTTTCTCTTTCCTCATTGAATTCAAAAATATCTTTTTCCTTTATTTTAATTGATTTTTCGAATTTTCCTTTTAAAAATTCAGATTTTATTTTAAAAATTTTTATTTTATCTTATCTTAGTTTTAAAATTTCAAAATTCCAATCTTTTTCAAAAAAATCATATCTTTTTCAAAATCTTATCTTATCTTATTTCAAACTTCAAATTTCAACTTCCAAAATTCAAATTTCAAATTTCAAAATTCAAATTTCAAAATTTAAAATTTAAAATTTAACTTTCAAATTTCAATTTTTAAATCTTTTCAAAATTTAAATCTTTTTCAAATCCTTATCTTAATATTGTTGACTTTTTCGAAAATTCAAAATTCAATTTTCAAATTTTAATTTTCAAATTTTAATTTTCAAATTTCAAATTTCAAATTTCAAATTTCAAAATTAATTTTCAAATTTAAAATTTAAATTTCAATACTTTTTAATTTAAATTCCTTATCTTCTCTTACCTAGCTTATCTTATCTTTTCTAATCTCAAATCTTAAAATCAAATCTTTTTCATATCTTTTCTTTTTCTTTTATTTTATTTTCTTACAAGTATCTTTAACTTTAAGACATATCTTTTTCAAAACTCCCTAACCAATTTTTCTCCATTTTTTTCGAAAATCCTCACCCACATTTCTTTCAAATCTTTTTAATTAATTTAGTTTTCAATTTTCTTTTATTTCTTTTTCTTCTAATTTTTGAAAATATAGTAAATTTTTCAGTTATTTTATTTTATTTTATTTTATTTTAATTTCGGTTTTCAAAAAAAAAAATTTTTTTTGCAATCCGCATCATTTCCCTTTCTCCATCATGGACCTAAGTGGAAATGAACAGTCAAGAAGGACTCTGGGGTCATATGCTAACCCCACTACTGCTTCATATGGGAGCAGTATCTGTATACCCTCCATTGGAGTCAGTAGCTTTGAGTTGAATTCTCAGCTCATTATCATGGTGCAGCAAAGTTGCCAGTATTCCGGTCTTCCACAGGAAGAACCTACGGAGTTTCTGGCACAATTTTTATAAATTGCTGACGCAGTACATGATAAGGAAGTAGATCAGGATGTCTACAGATTATTACTGTTTCCATTTGCTATAAAAGACCAAGCTAAGAGGTGGTTAAATAACCAACATAAGGCTAGCATAAGGACATGGAAACAGCTGTCAGAAAAATTCCTGAATCAATACTTCCCTCCAAAACGGATGACACAGCTAAGGCTGGACATCCAAGGCTTTAAACAAGGAGATAATGAATATGATGCCTGGGAGAGATACAGAGAGATGCTAAGAAAATGCCCCTCTGAAATATTTTCAGAATGGGTGCAGTTAGACATCTTCTATTACGGGCTTACAGAGAAAGCTCATATTTCTCTAGACCACTCAGCTGGTGGATCTATACACATGAGAAAGACAATTGAAGAGGCTCAAGAGCTTATTGATACAGTTGCTAGAAATCAGCATCTATACCTAAGCAGTGAATCTTCCAGGAAAGAAGAGGCTAAAACAGTAACTGCTGAACTCAGTCCTGCAGAACAAATTACTAAATTCAATCAGCAATTGGACTTTCTAACAAAACAGCTAGCCGAATTCAAGGAGATATTACAAGACACAAGAATGGCTAATATGAATATGGAAGTACAGTTGAAGCAAACAAAATAGCAGTTATCAAAACAAATAACAGAAGAGTGCTAAGCAGTTCAATTAAGAAGTGGAAAAATATTAAATACCTCACTTCAGAGCAGCAGAAAGCCAAGAAAAGAACAAGTGGCAGAGGATGAGCAAAATACTATCCAAAATCCCTCTGAGGACAGTAAGAGCCCAAAGAGGAATAACTCTGGCGTTCAAACGCCAGAAAAGGGTGCAAAGTTGGTGTTAAACACCCAACCCACACACAGTTCTGGCGTTCAAACGCCAGGAATAGGCAAGGAGCTGGCGTCAAACGCCCAATGGAAGCTCAGTTCTGGCGTTCAAACGCCAGAAACAGGTAGGAAGTTGGCGTCCAACGCCAGTCAAGCTTCCAACCCTGGCATTCAAATGCCAGTGAGGGATCAGACACACACAAGTGCTGATAACAACCCCTCTAAAAAGGCTTTCCCAACCACTTCTGTATGAAATAAACCTGCAGCAACCAATGTTGAGGAGTACAAAGCCAAGATACCTTATCCTCAAAAACTCTGCCAAGAGGAGCAGGATAAGCAATTTGCTCGCTTTGCAGACTATCTCAGGACTCTTGAAATAAAGATTCTGTTTGCAGAGACACTTGAGTAAATACCCCCTTATGCCAAGTTCATGAAAGATATCTTGAGTCATAAGAAGGATTGGAGAGAAACTGAAAGAGTTCTCCTCACTGAAGAATGCAGTGCAGTCATTCTAAAAAGCTTAAAGATCCGGGGAGCTTTGTGATACCATGCATATTAGAGGGTAATTGCACCAAGACAGCTTTATGTGATCTTGGAGCAAGCATCAACCTAATCCCTGCATCAACTATCAGAAAGCTTGGCTTGACTGAAGAGTTCAAACCAACCTGGATCTGTCTTCAACTTACTGATGGCTCCATTAAATACCCATCAGGCATAATTGAGGACATGATTGTCAAGGTTGGGCCATTTTCCTTCCCTACTGACTTTGTAGTGTTGGAAATGGAGGAGCACAAGAGTGCAATTCTCATTCTAGGAAGACCATTCCTAGCAACTGGACGAACCCTCATTGACGTTCAAAAAGGGGAGATAACCCTGAGAGTTAATGAGGATGAGTTTAAGTTGAATGTTGTCAAAGCTTTGCAACATCCAGACACATCAGACGACTGCCTGAGCATTGATATTATTGACTCCCTAGTGGAAGAGGTCAATATGACTGAGAGTCTTGGATCAGAGCTAGAAGACATTTTTAAAGATGTTCAGCCTGATCTGGAGGATTCAGAGGAATTGAAAGAGCCTCTGAAACTTCCTCAGGAAGAGGAAAAACCTCCTAAACCCGAGCTCAAACCATTACCACCATCCCTGAAATATGCATTTCTGGGAGAAGGTGACACTTTTCTGGTGATCATAAGCTCTGCTTTAAATCCCCTGGAAGAGGAAGCGCTACTTCAAGTGCTAAGGACACACAAGATAGCTCTTGGGTGGTCCATAAGTGACCTTAAGGGCATCAGCCCAGCAAGATGCATGCACAAGATCCTATTGGAGGATGATACTAAGCCAGTGGTTCAACCACAGAGGCGGCTAAATCCAGCCATGAAGGAAGTGGTGCAGAAAGAGGTCACTAAGTTACTAGAGGCTGGGATTATTTATCCTATTTCTGATAGCCCCTGGGTGAGTCCTGTCCATGTTGTCCCTAAGAAGGGAGGTATGACAGTGGTTCATTATAAAAAAAAATGAACTGGTTCCTACAAGAACAGTTACAGGGTGGCGTATGTGTATTGACTACAGAAGGCTCAATACTGTCACCAGGAAGGATCACTTCCCTTTACCATTCATAGACCAGATGCTAGAAAGACTAGCAGGTCATGAATACTACTGCTTTTTGGATGGCTATTCAGGTTACAACCAAATTGCAGTAGATCCTCAGGACCAAGAGAAAACAGCATTCACATGTCCATCTGGAATATTTGCATACAGAAGAATGCCTTTTGGTCTGTGCAATGCACCTGCAACCTTTCAGAGGTGCATGCTCTCTATCTTCTCTGATATGGTAGAGAAATTTCTGGAAGTCTTCATGGATGACTTCTCAGTATTTGGCGACTCATTTAGCTCCTGTCTTAACCATCTAGCACTTGTTCTGAAAAGATGCCAATAGACTAACCTGGTTCTAAATTGGGAAAAATGTCACTTTATGGTGATTGAAGGAATTGTCCTTGGGCATAAAATTTCGAACAAGGGAATAGAGGTGGATCAAGCTAAGGTAGAGGTAATTGAAAAATTACCACCACCCACCAATGTTAAGGCAATCAGAAGCTTTCTGGGGCATGCAGGATTCTATAGGAGGTTTATAAAGGATTTTTCAAAAATTGCAAAACCTTTGAGCAATCTGCTAGCTGCTGACATGCCATTTATGTTTGACACAGAGTGTCTGCAGGCGTTTGAAACTCTGAAAGCTAAGCTGGTTACCACACCAGTTATTTCTGTACCAGACTGGACATTACCATTTGAGCTAATGTGTGATGCCAGTGACCATGCCATTGGTGCAGTACTGGGACAGAGGCATAACAAGCTTCTGCATGTCATTCATTATGCTAGCCGCATTTTAAATGATGCCCAGAAAAATTACACAACCACAGAAAAAGAGCTGCTTGCAGTGGTTTATGCCATTGACAAGTTTAGATCATACTTAGTAGGATCAAAAGTGATTGTGTACACTGACCATGCTGCTCTTAAATATCTACTCACAAAGCAGGATTCAAAGCCCAGGCTCATAAGATGGGTGTTGCTTCTGCAAGAGTTTGATATAGAAATAAGAGACAAAAAAGGGACAGAGAATCAAGTAGCTGATCACCTGTCCCGGATAGAACCAGTAGCAGGAGCATCCCTCCCTCCTACTGAGATCTCTGAAACCTCTCCGGATGAGCAATTGTTTGCTATTCAGGAAGCTCTGTGGTTTGCAGACGTTGCAAACTATAAGACACAAGGTTCTCCTTCTGTAACCATGGAGAGGAAGCATGAAAAGCTTCTCTCAATACAGAGTCAAACAAAACCCCCACATTCAAACTCTAAGTTTGGTGTTGGGAGGCGACAACCAAACTCTAAGTTTGGTGTTGGAAGGTTCCAACCTTGCTCTGATTATCTGTGAGGCTCCATGAGAGCTCACTGTCAAGCTATTGACATTAAAGAAGCGCTTGTTGGGAGGCAACCCAATGTTATTTAATCATATCTATTTTATTTTCTTTTTTTTATTTCGTGATTTATTAGGTTGATGGTCATGTGAAGTCACAAAAACTACTGATAAATCAAAAAATAGAATGAAAAACAGCATTAAAACAGCACACCCTGGAGGAGAGTAGTCTGGCGTTTAAACGCCAGAAACAAGCATCTGTCTGGCGTTTACCGCCAGAAACAAGCACCAAGCTGGCGTTTAACGCCAGAAACAAGCATCTGCCTGGCGTTAAACGCCAGAAACAAGCAGCAGTCTGGCGTTAAATGCCAGGATTGCACAGCAATGGCATTTTACATGCCTAATTGGAGCAGGGATGTTAAGTCCTTGACCCCACTTAATCTGTGGATCCCATAGGATCCTCTACAGGATCTGTGGACCCCACAGGATCTCCACCTACCTCACCATTCAAATTCAAACCTTTCCCCTCCCAAACCCACCCATTCACACACCTCCATCTCCTCCATCTTCTCCACTTCTTTCTTCTTTTGCTCGAGGACGAGCAAACCTTTTAATTTTGGTGTGGTAAAAGCATTGCTTTTTATTTTTCCATAATTTAGTGGTAGAGCAATTGACTGCAGATCAAAGAGCTATGAGGGAGGAGCAACAAAGACAAGGAAGAGACATAGAGGAGCTCAAGAGCACCATTGGTTCTTCAAGAAGAGGAAGACGCCACCCTTATTAAGGTGGACCCATTCCTTAATCTCATTGTTTTTATTTTCCTGTTTTTCGTTTAATATGCTTCATGCTTAATTATGTTTGTGTCTTTACTATATGATCACTAGTATCTAAGTGTCTATGTCTTAAAGATATGAATGTCCTATGAATCCATCACCTTTCTTAAATGAAAATTGTTTTCTGAAAAAGAAAAAGAAGTACATGAATTTCGAATTTTAAAATAGTTTAATTATTTTGATATGGTGGCAATACTTTTTGTTTTCTGAATGAATGCTTGAACTGTGCATATGTCTTTTGAATTTGTTGTTTATGAATGTTAAAATTGTTGGCTCTTGAAAGAATGATGAAAAAGGAGAAATGTTATTTGATAATCTGAAAAATCATAAAAATGATTCTTGAAGCAAGAAAAAGCAGTGAAGAACAAAGCTTGCAGAAAAAAAATGAAAAAAAAAGAAAGAGCAAGAAAAAAAAAAGCAAGCAGAAAAAGCCAAAAGCTCTTTAAACCAAAAGGCAAGAGCAAAAAGCCAATAGCCCTTAAAACCAAAAGGCAAGGGTAATAAAAAGGAATAAAATCCTGGCCTAAGCGGCTAAACCAAGCTGTCCCTAACCATGTTCTTGTGGCGTGAAGGTGTCAAGTGAAAACTTGAGACTGAGCGGTTAAAGTCGAGGTCCAAAGCAAAAACAGAGTGTGCTTAAGAACCCTGGACACCTCTAATTAGCAAAGCTGAGTCACAATCTGAAAAGGTTCACCCAGTTATGTGTCTGTGACATGTATGTATTCGGTGGTAATACTGGAAAACAGAGTGCTTAGGGCCACGGGCAAGACTCATAAAGTAGCTGTGTTCAAGAATCAACATACTGAACTAGGAGAATCAATAACACTATCTGAATTCTGAGTTCCTATAGATGCCAATCATTCTGAACTTCAAAGGGTAAAGTGAGATGCCAAAACTGTTCAGAAGCAAAAAGCTAATAGCCCCGCTCATCTGACTAAGACTGATCTTCATAGATGTTTTTGAAATTTATTGTATATTCTCTTTTTTTAATCCTACTTTGTTTTTAGTTGCTTAGGGACAAGCAACAATTTAAGTTTGGTGTTGTGATGAGCGGATAATTTATACGCTTTTTGGCATTGTTTTTAGGTAGTTTTTAATATGTTTTAGTCACTTTTTATTATATTTTTATTAGTTTTTAAATAAAAATCACATTTCTGGACTTTACTATGAGTTTGTGTGTTTTTCTGTAATTTCAGGTATTTTCTGGCTGAAATTGAGGGAGCTGAGCAAAAATCTGATTCAGGCTGAAAAAGGACTGCTGATGTTGTTGGATTCTGACCTCTCTGCACTCGGAATGGATTTTCTGGAGCTACATGAGTCCAATTGGTGCGTTTCCAATTGGTTTGGAAAGTAGACATCCAGGGCTTTCCAACAATATATAGTAGTCCATACTTTGCTCAAGGATAGACGACGTAAACTGGCGTTCAACACCAGTTCCATGTTGCAGTCTGGCGTTCAGCGCCAGAAACAAGTTACAAGTTGGAGTTCAACGCCAGAAACAGGTTACAACCTGGCGTTCAACTCCAGAAACAACCCAAGCACGTGAGAAGCTAAGTCTCAGCCCCAGCACACAACAAGTGGGCCCCAGAAGTGGATTTCTGCACCATCTATTATAGTTTATTCATTTTCTGTAAACCTAGGTTACTAGTTTAGTATTTAAACAACTTTTAGAGACTTATTTTGTACCTCATGACATTTTAGATCTGAACTTTGTACTCTTTGATGACATGAGTCTCTAAACTCCATTGTTGGGGGTGAGGAGCTCTGCTGTGTTTCGGTGAATTAATGCAACTATTTCTGTTTTCTATTCAAACACGCTTGTTTCTATCTAAGATGTTCATTCGCACTTCAATATGATGGATGTGATGATCCATGACAGTCATCACCATTCTCAACCTATGAACGCGTGCCTGACAATCACCTCCGTTCTACCTTCGATTGAATGAATATCTCTTGGATTCCTTAATCAGAATCTTCGTGGTATAAGCTAGAATCCATTGGCAGCATTCTTGAGAATCCGGAAAGTCTAAACCTTGTCTGTGGTATTCCGAGTAGGATTCAGGGATTGAATGACTGTGACGAGCTTCAAACTCGCGAGTGTTGGGCATAGTGACAGACGCAAAAGGATCAATGGATCCTATGCTGACATGATCGAGAACCGACAGATGATTAGCCGTGCGGTGACAGTGCACCTGGACCTTTTTCACTGAGAGGACGGATGGTAGCCATTGACAACGGTGATCCACCAACACACAGCTTGCCATAGGAGGACCCTTGCGTGCGTGAAGAAGAAGACAGGGAGAAAGCAGAGATTCAGAAGACAAAGCATCTCCAAAACTCCAACATATTCTCCATTACTGCAGAACAAGTATTTATTTCATGCTCTTTTATTCTTCGCAATTCAAACCAATAACTATAATTGATATCCTGACTAAGAGTTACAAGATAATCATAGATTGCTTCAAGCCAACAATCTCCGTGGGATTCGACCCTTACTCATGTAAGGTATTACTTGGACGACCCAGTGCACTTGCTGGTTAGTGGTACGAGTTGTGAAAAGTGTGATTTACAATTCGTGCACCAACCGTCTTATTATTTTTTTCGGGCACTCTTTCATACCCGCCCTGTGAGGTTTTAACGAGGTCTACAATTTGAATAAAATTCAACCTTCTTTCTTTTAAAACACATTGCCACAACTGATGGCACGAATAATTGCCACAACCGACGACAAGAATAAAACATGGCTACCCCTAGGGACCGATCACCCTCTAGGCCAGTACACGGATATCCATATGACAAAAAAATAAATATAAGTATCAAACACGGCCTACCAACGAGTCCCACTTACAAGAAAATAAAAAAGGTCACACGAAAGGCCACCTAAACATTGGTTAGACAAGTCGACAAAACGGCTTGGAAACTTACAAAGTAAATTATTCCAAATTAAATTGTTCCAAAAACCAAAACAGTACACTACGCTGAATAGATGGCTCACAAACTTACAAAAGAAACAAAAGCAAATCTAATCCAGGCCCACGATCTGGCTGTCCTTCACAGTACGGAAGGCGCCCATCACGGACAAGACTTGAGCCTTAAGGGCATCCTCAGTAGCCTTCACAGCCGCCCGGGCATCAACCAGAAGGTTAGCATTCCGCTTCTTCAGGGATTCCACCTCGGCCCTTACCTAATCCGCCTCTGCACGAGCAACGACGGCAATTGGTGCACGAATCCCCATACTTTCATACAGCTGTACCAGCAAGTGCACTGGGTCGTCCAAGTAATACCTGAGCGAGTCAAGGTCGATCCCACGGGGATTATGGTTTGAAGCAAGCTATGGTTATCTTACAGGTCTTAGTCAGGCGAAATCAGAAGTTGTAGGATTACGGAGTTGTGTTAGGATTATTGGAATTAGTAATAGGAATAGAGTTGAATATTGGAGTTGCTTTGCCTTTTTGAATTAACTCTGGTATTACTGTCTTCTTTGCTTGTGAATGATCTCTTCTATGGCAGGCTGTATGTGATCAAAGCCATTGCCCGTGGTCATTGATCTCCTCTACTTCAGATCAAATTCCATTGCCCGTGGTCATCTAATCTTATGGAGGGTGAAGCTTTAGCAGTTCATTCTCTTAGCGATCCTATATAAAATGCCACAGACAAGGTCGAATTTTCCAGATCAGAGAGTTCTGCTTCTTTAGATTCTATCCTATACCACGGAGACCCTAATCTCCCTGGAAATTGGTTGAACTGGTGTCTCGAGAAGTCTCCAACGAAGTCGTGGATTAGCCGTCTGACAGATGTATAAACATAGCTATTGGTTCGCGCTTTTCGGCCACGTATTCACACGAACCCAAGTAGACGTGAGTGTTTGTCAGGCTCGTTCGTCTTAGTATGATGAATAGAGTTGATTGTCACTGATCATCCTATTCACCATGTTAAAGAATGAATATACATCTTAGAAATAAATCAAACACAGATCGAAGAAGAAACAGTAATACTTTTATTAATTCATAGGACTCAGCAGGGCTCCTCCCCTCAACCTAGGAGGTTTAGAAACTCATACTGAAAGGAAATACAATAGTAAAAACGTGTATGATGTGCGTCCTCCTTGATGGAGAATGTAAAAGTACTTTAAATACTAAACTAATAAGTAGGGATTACATAGAAAAGGGTAAAACAGTCTTTTGGTCCTAAAATCCACTTCTGGGGCCAACTTGGTGAGTGTTTGAGCTGCGCTTTGATAAGATCCATGTGCTAGGGTACCTCTAGGGCGTTGAATGCTGGTTAAAGGGTCCTCTTTGGGTGTTTGGACGCTAGGCTCTGCTCTTTGGGCGCTGGACGCCTGGAAGGGGTGGGGCAGAAAACTTGCGTTGGACGCTAGTATTGGGCCTTCTAATTCGAAGAAAAGTATGGACTATTAAACATTTCTGGAAAGCTCTGGAAGTCAGCTTTCGATAGTCATTGAGAACGCTCCATTTGGACTTTTGTAGCTCCAGAAAATTTCTTTCGAGTGAAAGGAGGTCAAATCCGGACAGCATCTGCAGTGCTTTCTCTGTCTCTGAATCAGACTTTTGCTCCAGCTCCTCGATTTCAACCAGAAAATACCTGAAATTGCAAAAAAATACACAAACTCAAAGTAGAATCCAAAAATGTGAATTTAACACTAAAACCTATAAAAACTAAATAAAAATTGAACAAAACATACTAAAAACTATATGAAAATGATGCCAAAAAGCATATAAAATATCCGCTTATCAGTAGCTACCTCAACATCGGTGGCCCGATTCTGGGCCCTGGCGACCTGGATCGACAACTGTGTCTCCCATTCAGATAACCTCAAAATCTCAGCTCTGACATCCTCGGCATCCTTGGCCGCCCTCTCCCTAGTGACCTTTGCCTCCTCCAGCTTCCCTTTCATAATGCCCAAATCTACCTGAGCCTGCTTAAGCTTCCCATTAAGATGGAAGGTATTCACAAGAGTAGGCTCAGCCTTCCGTATGATAGCCACATACTGGAGAAGCACCCGGCATACCGATTTGGCTTGACCCGAGATATCACAATCCTTGAAGAAATCCTCTGTACCTGGTAGTAGTTGACGATCAATAAACTCGGAGGCATCAAATGACCTATCCACAACACAAGGGGTGACCACGTGAAAGAACAAAACTGTCGGCTAATAATTTCTTCTCGGTAAAAGAGAAATAACCTCGTTGCAAGTATAGTCCTCAACCAACAAGTAATGCTCAATCAAAGTTTGATATTTTCCAATAAAAACAATTAACCGAGAGTACTTAAACTTCAGGTCGTTCTCCCTTGGGATACAATTGAAATGTTGCATTTTCGGTTGTGGAGGAAAAAGGAGTTTTCAATCAAAGAACGGGAGATTAAAAGAACTAAGAAATGAAAGAACTAAGAAATGATCAAAATTGAAATTAATGCAAGTCAAAAAGGAGATAAGATCAATACTTAGTGAAAATGCAAAGATATGTATAAAAGGGCCTTAACTTGGGAATGAGGATCCAAGGAATCCTATCATCATCATAACCACAACTATGATAATTATGATGAGTCAATCTCGCTTAGTTAATCTCTAACATCGAAGAGTAGGTCAAGTAAGCATAATTGACCTTGATCCATAAGTCCTAGCTAACTTACCAAATTCATTGGTAAAAAGCTAGTTTCAATGAAAACAAGAGTCAACTAACTACCCAAGAATTACCACTAAATGTCAGACATCATGACTCTAGTATCCTAGGAACTCAAACCCCAAGCCAAGGTGTGAAAATCTACTCAAAATCCATAATTGGCATTTTCACAAACACCTTGTGGCCATAAAAGCAAAACATGAGAAATTACAAAGAAAAATAAAAACTATAACCAAAATATTCACAATATCAACAATAGAAAGTCAATCAAGCATATATAAACCATAAAAGACAAAATTCATCAATCAAAACTTCAAGAACTCAAAATTGCAAATATTAACAAAGTAACTTGAACCATAAGAAAATAAAAGCAAAAGTAATGTAATTAAAGAGAAAGTGAGAGTACTTACAATAAAGGAAGCAAAATCCAAGATCAAAATTGCTATAAAATGCTACAATCAAAATTCTAGGAGAGAATTTGCTATCTACACTACTCCTACTCCTATGGATGCTTTTTAAACTAATGAAAACTAAAACTAAAACTAAAACCTAATGTAAGCTAATGAAAAGCTAATAAAACCTCATGCCTTGATATATGTTGATATTCCCTTCATATAGCACTCCCACTCAGCATCAAGCCTTCCAAAATTGGGCCAAAAGCCCCCAAAATTCGCGGATCACATGTTTCATTAATGAAACCCCGTGTAGGGACCTGTGCGTACACACAGAGGGTCGTGCATACGCACACCAGCTGATTCGCCTCCTGGTTTGAACTGCTATTATTACCAGGAACGGCGGTTTTAGAAAGCAACGTAATTCTGGACGCTATTCTGGTTATTACGGCGGTTTTCAGAAAACCGCCACAATTTCCTGGGTTAAAACGGCAGTTTAAACCGCCATTATATCCAAATAAAATGGCATTTTCTGGTTGGTTAAAATGACGGTTCAAACCGCCGTTATTTCCAGGATAAAAATGGCATTTTTGGTTGGTTAAAACGGTGTTTTTGAACCTCCATTTTTACCCTGATAGAGTGGCATTTTAGTTGGTTAAAACGGCATTTAAAACCGCCGTTTTTATTGGGTTAAAACGGCATTTTAAACCGCCACTTTTACCCTGACGGTGATCTTTTTATTGGTTAAAATGTCATTTAAAACCGCCATTTTTACTTGGTTAACACAACATTTTTGGTTGGTTAAAATGATATTTTTGAACCGCCATTTTTACCTTAACATTAGTTGGTTAAAGTAATATTTTTATCGTTTAAAAAGGTCATTTTTACCGTTGTTTTTATCACGTTAAACAAATAATTTTTTATTAAAATTTCACAATAACAAAAATCATAATCCATAAACAAAATATTATATAAATCATAAACAAAGTACTAAACATAATATATAATTTTTTTGTATTGAAAATCAAAAGTAATAACTACTATACAAAAACTTGTCTTACTAAACTAACCAAGATACAAGTATTGTAATATGCAATAATCAATCAAATCTACCATCCCGTTCCCTAAAATATTTTAATATCTAATAATGTATTTAAACTATCTAATAAATGCTATTTTTACTACTTAGAATATGAATACAAGTAACTTAGCTAAGTGATGATGAATAAGATTTGGAGGCCAAAAGTTTCCTCCTTTGGTAATTAGCTTTAAAACAAGCCAGACTTAGTTTCTTGGTCTCTTGTGTGAGTTTCATCCCTAGAGCTTGCTCCACCATCTTTGTTTCTTGGGCTGATAACCCGCCTGCAAGGAGACGCAAGCCTGGAGAATAACAAAAATTGTTACACACATTCAACACGTGTATTTTGAAAAATACAAGTAAAAGAATACTAGTCACTTAGGAAGTTCTTTCTATTTTTTCCATCTAAAGGGCACAAGGTTATTGCACCAAAAAATTTCTTCAGCAAGCCACACCTGTCTTATTGCATCCATCTCATGAACCAAAACTTGACTGAACTATCCCTCACTGACTCCATCTCTGCCAATGCAAGAATTGATATAATCAAACATTTTAAAAAAAATTATCATTGAAGTATATTACATGTTTTGTTGAGACAGATCCAACCTGTAGAATATAATCCTGTCAGGCTTATGCTTTGTTTTTTTGTAAAAGGCCATGAGTAGCTCCCTGTGAAAAAATTAAATGAGACTATCAATCAAGTTTCCCTCAAAAGTGGAAATATCATTGTGTTGCTCTTCAAATTTGACACATTGTAACCTGGTCCATCTACAACAGATCCTCAAAGATTAAACAACTAAAAGTGCAACCTGATGAAACATAAATAAAATATAAAGCACAATAGTAGAGTGAACTAGTTACCTCCCCAGAATCTTTTTTTACTCAAAGGTGGAGTTTTAGTGCACAGTCGTACTTGCCTACCCTGTTTTTCTATAGAATTCCAATACATTGTTCATCAAGCTAACAGTTAACATGTATGTTTATCAAGTTATATTAGCATAGTGAGTGCAACTAACAATTTTTATTGAATACACCCCATTCATCCAAAATATAACCAAGTCGAACCAAAAAGAATTATGATAAAGAAATCAAAGAATGGCCAAGTAAAAAATTTACCTCGTACAACTGCTTCCGTTTAAATGACACTTTCTTTTCTCTCATCCTCCTCATTACTTCCTTGGTGCAATTTTTGACCTGTACTGCTTTTCAAAGAATCCTTTCCATAACTTATCAGTCACTGGACTCAAATCAGCTCCCTGCATAGCATATTGGGCAAATTACGCAAACCATTTCACCTGGTGATAGCTCCATACATAGTTGACAAAAACGAGAAACTAAACTTACTTCGCTTGCCTTTCTCCACACGCATCAACTGATCAACCATGTAGTGTGGCAAAATTCGCTTGTGCAGGTGTAGATCGACACAACCAACATTTCCAAGGTATCTTATATTATCTATTATTTTCTGAACACAGAGATCAACCAGGGATCGAAGTTTCCGCGCATGTAATTGAACTTCGCCTTTTCTCATCATAATGACACTGATAACCAAGAAAACAAGACTATATAAGCATTCAAACTAATCATGAAAACCAATGCCTCAATCATGAAAACCTCTCATGTTCTCTTCCTCATGTAACATCCTTCTCTTGTTAATGAAAATTTACTTCTATTAGAAACATATTGTAGATTCATATACACATGCATAGAATTGGATTCTCTCAATTGAAAAACTCACTTGATAACGTTAAAGATAAAGTTTCAAGACAGCCATAGCATACATGCATACCAGATATTCAGGGCTTTGAAGGAGCAGAGTTTTCACTTCTATTAACATATTTTCTCATAATTTCTTGAACTTTTCATTTTTAGGAAGCAAGTATCAAAGCTAGGAAGATTCTATCATATAGTAGTACATACATGAGATAATCGAGAACATAATAAAATAAAATAAAGTAGAAAGGAAATTAGAGTAATACTGATTATAATTTTAACTCAGCACGGTTTGGGTGATGAAGCTATTATAAAGCAGACAAAGATAATAGTTTTCTTTATATATTTTCCAGTTTTCATTTTTCAGTTCAAGAAATTAAAAAACATATAGATCAAAACAGTGGAAGCTTAAATTTTTGTGGCCAATTAGAAGTAAACAACGAAGGAAATCATATACATGTTCAAGGACCAAAAGTACAAAGATAAGACAACATATGGTACAAGATAGGCTCAACATCTAGCAACTGGATTTTAGTTTCAATATGTAGCAACCACGTTATACACTCTAAGTTAGATATATCAGCTTTTATAATCTATGCTCTAGCATCATATTAACTGCCATTATGCAGCTATAATAAAATGCTAATGATTTGCTTAAGAAGGATGCCAAGCTCATTTGAGTAATACCCAATATTAATAATACAACACAATATGCAAAAATTTCTGCAAGAGAGAGAGATAGAGAGAACAGCATTAGAGCCGGCTGACAGTGTTCTTAAGATGGATCAATAGCACAACAAGAAGCTATAAGAGTTAAAAAATGGATGTTACTGGAAGCATATCAATTTATCTATCTACTTTTTTTTGAAATTTTCTCTTCATAGATTAATCAGAAGAATTCACTTCAGCCATATATAAAACTTTTTAGCATTAAAAAAACAATATTATAGAGTATATTGACCCTATTATGACCAACTAAAAAGTCTCTTAGAAAAATAACATGGAACAAGTATCTACTATCTACATGTAAAACAATCATAAGCTTAGAAATAATTATAAAAAAAATCAAATACAATCACAAGCTTAGAAACAATTATTAAAAAAAATCAAATACAACAAATTCATAAAGGCTAGATTCAAAAGAGCTTCATGAGTAATAAAAAACACAGATATGAAAATTCAAAATTGACTTTCTAATATCAGATTTTAAATTTAAACTAAAGACTAGAAAAATAACTCATATATGGAGTACTATCTTATGTTACCACTGTGAAAGTGATCAAGACAAATTTCAGGCTCAACAAGATCAAATACTATCTTATGTTACCTTGAACTCCAGCCTATCCACAATCTGACTTTGACATTTTGAACTCATCTCTAACCTTCGCAAGTTCAATTTTCAACTTTTCTTCTGAGGACATATTATCTGGATGGAAGTACTGGAATTAGCAAAAAGTGGACAATCAACACACATCAGCAACAACATCTTCAATTATAAAAGCAAAACATTTGAAATTGCTGATAAATGGAGAATTGGCAAACCTTGTTGCGAACAGCAGAGTTGGAGGAGAGTGAGGAGATGCAGAGAGAGATGAGCTTGGATCACAAGGGCAAAAGCTTGGAATCATCACAGAGAGCCAAACGATTTACTTATTGCTTATCAGATAGGAGTTAGTGTCAGCAACTGCTTCCCATACATATTGCTTATCAGATCAATGGTAGAAATAACAATCTAATTGTCATTCACATGCATATGAAACCCTAAGACAATCGATCAGAATGAAATATTTTCAAGAGAACAAAGGAAAAGAGGGAGAAGAACCTACCTCGCCAGTCTGCCGCCGGAGGAGAAATTCGCAGCACGGTAGCTCGATGGATGAGATCGCCGCGTAGAAAAATGTCGTCGGAGGAAATTGTCGCTGGAGGAGATGTCGCCAGAGGAGACGTCACAAGAGGAGACCGTCACTGGAGGGGACGTCGCCAGAGGAGACATCACAAGAGGAGACCGGCGCTGGAGGAGATGTCGCAGGAGGAGACGTCGCGTGAGGAGACCGTTGCTGGAGGAGATGTTGCAGGAGTAGAAGTCGTGTGAGGAGACTGTCGCATGAGGAGACATCGCCGGAGGAGGTCATCGTTGGAGAGGATCGTCGCTGGAGGAGATTGTGAACAGAGGAGATCGCGAGTGGCAGAGATTCAACCGTTCTCTCACAGTGGCCATCGTCTCGCATGGAACGGTGTAAATGAAGGTTAAGTTAGGGTTGGGCCTTTTTATACAATGTGGTAATGGCGTTTTAAAACCGCCTGAATCCACAAGAACCGCCATCAAATGTAAATTAATTATGGAACCACAAAAAATGTCATAATATCCGAATATTACGGTGGTTTTGTAGAACCGCCGTAATATTAAAGCCATTTTATGTCTGTTTTTTTGTAGTGACAATAATGTGTGCTTCTCCTTTGTTTTCTTCATGAGTTCTCCCTTGTACATGCTTTCTTCCACTTTTTCCTAGCCAATCCTACCTCCAGGGTCTGAAATCACTCACAAAACATATCACGGTATCGAATGGCATAAAAGTGAAATTAAATTGCTCAATTTAAACACAAAAACGCATGTTTTCACATTTAGGCTCAATTTAGGGATCAAACACAAAAGTATGCTATTTTTGGTGATTAAGTGTGAGTTTATATGATGAAATCCATCCAAATCAAGTCAAAATATCTCATCAAATATGGACTCATCACCACGCCAACACTAACCCCCACACCCTTGTTCCGTCCTTTTACACTTCAAATTGGCCTCTGGGAGCGGAATCTCCTGCAAATCATCAGCCGCGCCTGGCCCCTTCTGGACGATCTCCTGTGAAACCATCTGAGAGCTCAGGACTGAGGCCACGGGAGGGATAGACTGAAAGGACCCCTTGGCTCCACCCTCCGGGATCTCTACAAAGGCAACCTTCAAGTGTTGCAAAGTCGTCAGCCCGTCAGCATCCCAACTAAAAAGCAAAGGAGACAGAAGAATAGATAAGTTACATAAATGGCATAACGTGAGTACTACCCGCCTTCAGATCCCCCATCACGTCGTGAGGGTTTAGAGGTCGGTTCCCGAAAAGAGCCAACAGGACATCAATAATATCTCTGTTCTTGGAATCCAACCCATCATACGTTACCCTCGTCATATAGGAAGACCTGGCGCCAAAATACTGGACAAATCTAGCACTCCCCCCCTGGCAACGACCAGAAAGGATGACAACCCTCGATATGGTGAACCTTAAAATACTCCAACTTGAACCCATGGAACGAGTCCTCAAATAAATCGAAAAGTCGGCAGTTCGTCTAGTCCCAGAAAGAGATGTACTCCTTCCCATGTTTCCCTTCCTTGTTACGAATAGTCAGAGGAAAGAAAAATAGAAAGACGTTAACCCGGGCTGGAAACTCTAAAAAAGTTCACACCAACTCAAAAGTCCGAATAGCCGCCCAACTATTCGGATGAAGTTGGGACGGCGCAATTGAAATCCGATTCAAAAGATCCATCTAAAAATCAGAAAAGGACAGTTGAACCCCCAACTTGGTAAACAAAGGTTCATGCACCCAAATCCAGCCCAGGACATGCGGGGAGTGCAGGTTGAGATAGCAAACCCTTTCATTTTCGTCAGCAAGCATCAGTTCGTACCGTCCCACCACCTCACCTTCTAAAACGGCCCCTTTATCACGGAGTCTTTGAAGGTCTTCCTTGTCCAGTCTAGACGGCGTGTCAGAAACATCGAATGTCACGCAATGATAACGATTGGGTACTCCCTGCCGGGAAGACAGGACCTGTGTTCCCCTGAACTCCCCTCCGTCATACCATGCCTATATCCAAGGTAGGATTTTTTCCACGGTTAGCCCACTACCCAGAAAATGCAAAACATGCCAAAGATTTCTAAACCGCACTAAATCAAAGCATCCTATCAAAAACCTTTCAAAACTACACTAAATCATAACACCCTAAAACGTGCATTCTCCCTTGATAAAATCCACAGTATGCAGGATGAAATGCCAAAATAGTAAAACTCAAAATATAAAGGCGAGATAACAAAGTATACCAACCTACCTAGTTAAGGAAGTGGAGGAAGAAGAAATGCCAATAAAAAACCACCACCAGACGACCAAAAATGACACCAAAGGAATCCTGCGAGAGAAGGCTCTGTGTCTGGAAGAAAGAAAGTAAAGGGAGAAAAAGCAGTTGCGAATGAAAACCTAACGTTTTCAAAAAAGAAATATGAAGGGGTAGGGGCAAAGAGGGAAACACACAACCTCTCTCCTCTCACTAAGCATCATTATGATGCCTAGAAAAACGTAACGGACGAAGCATCCCATCAAGAGAAACATGATGGACAAACATCGCACCCTAACACACGAAAACACAGGACCAGGCACACGGTGTAACAACCCAAATTTTTATGCCAACACGATATTTTTCGAAAAATATTATTCTCAGCAATTAGTTTTATTTCGAGCAGTCAATTCCAAGTTTCGAAGTAAAATAAATGATAATATAATTTTATTATTATGTTATTAATTTATTTTACATGCTATAATTATAATAAAACTTATATAATAATATTATTATTATTATAAGTTCAATATTTACCGATATAAATAATTATTAATATTTCTTAACAAATTTAAAATTGTTAATACTTCATCAAATATCTTTCATTCTTAAGTTACTAATGTCATTTATATTAATAACTCAGATATATTTAACTATATATATATATATATATATATATATATATATATATATATATAGTCAATACTTGTGTTTTAATATATTTAATTTTTATAATTATCGTTTAAAATATTTATAACTGAAACCGGTGACTCAACAACTCTAGCCCTTGACACCCGACCCCCTTTATTAATGAACCATGACACCTAGTCAATAATCACAATTATCACCAATTAATCATCATGATCAACGAAGCCATTTGGGAACAAGAAAAAGAAATTGGCTTTTATATATATATAACCAAAAGAAAGAATTAGAAACATGACTTGTGTGAATACATATATATATATATATATATATATATATATATATATATATATATATATATAACCATTACACCTAATAAGCCTTAACACCACAAATCATAATTCACCACCATCAGCCTTTAATCACCATTCATTCTCACCGAATGAACTTGAAAAAGAAAAGAGAGAGAGGCCGAGGGTGTACCTTGAAGAACCGTGACTTTCCATTAATTTCCGACCTCAATTTCTTGTGATCCATAATTTTAATAAAAAATTTAATCTGATTAAAGTATTTATATCCTCTTTTTTTACACATTGACATCATTTTAGTTCAATAGAATTTGACAGTAATATAGCTCTCCTTTCCTTTGAGTTTCGCCAATTGAAGTTTTATAAGGCACAGATAATTTCAGACGTTTTCTTCTTCAACAGCTCAGTCAAAAAGCTTCTCCGAAATTTTCGTTGTTTTGATTTCATACAAAAGTAAAATTTTGATAATTTCTTACTGGTTACATTATATTCGATAAGTGAATTGATATTGTGATTGATTATTGATTGAGTTTGATTGAATTTATGTTGAATTTTTGTGGTATATTGATTAATTGATGACGATGATGGTTCGGCCAGTGTTAATGCAGTCAAGAACTGAATTATTTTAGAAAATTTGGGGCTGGGATTATATTGGAAAATCAAGTAAAGTTTTTGTGGTGAAAGGGCTGAGAGATTAAATTAAAGCTGGAAAAATCGGTAACCGTAAAACTTGAAAACGGATTAAGATTTAAATGTATATTTTGAAAAGAAAATAAGAAGGGTTTCGATTCTTTGTAAAGAGATGAAACAGCCATGAAGAATTATTTTTAGGGAATATAAATATATTTGTATGAAAAGATTGAGTTTAATATTATAATTATATAAGCTTTTTGGATAATTTGGGTAATAAATAAAATTTAGGGATAAAATGGATATTTTATAAAAGTTCAGGGTTATTTTAATAAATATGAAACAAAGAGTGAGTGTTTAAATATAATTCTATAAAATGTTAAGGTCAAAAATAAAATACTGAGGAGTTCGTGGTTTAGAAAGTAATTAATAAAAGTTTGAAAATAAGATTTTATAAAATAAGTTTTAAGAGTATTAGAAATATTATTTTAAATATTTGTTTAAAATTACTCATTTATATTAGAATTATTGTTATAATTATTATTTATCAAAGATATTATTTTATAAGAATATTATTATATGTATTATGAAGAATAAAACTGAGAGTAGTAAATAGAGTAATCTTAAAAGTTTTAGAGAACACAGACTTAATTAAAGAACCTTATTATTCTTTTTCCATAAAATACTTAGTGGATGATGAGAGAATAGTGTGAAGATAGTTTGAACTATTAAGGATAAATAAGTAAAAGACTGAAGAAAAAGAGAAGATAAATCGGCACGTGTGATTATGGAAAGGTCACGAGAGGGTGACAATAGTATGGTTATGATGCCGAAGGATAAAAGTTAACAAGCTATGGACTTTGTATGTGAATGCTTGTGCGGGGATGCTCGTAAATATGGAATACCTTCTAGGAGAAAGGGTCACATGCTTTAGTTGGAGAATCAGCGTCTGCAAGTACTTGCAGAGGTCATGTTTGACATACTTCAGCTGATAGCGCCTGCAAGAAGTAGAAACTTGCAGAGGTTATGTTGCTAGATGCCTTATCTGACAAGCGAGTCGCATTGTATCGGGTGTGGGTTGAAATCGAGAAATGAGCTTATTACCTGCGATAGGACTAGACATGCATCATCCTTGCTGTGCATTTGCATTTTACTTGATAATGTGAAGTTGTTTATGATTGTCTTCTTGTGTTTGTGCATTCCTTAATGGTATTCTGAATTCTTGTGACTGCTATTTCTCTGTGATTCTTGAATATTTGGCTTTGAACTAGTTAAACTGTGATAATATTGACTTAACTAACTACCCCCGACTTTACTAAGAACACCAGTTTTCACCCCTTCCTTTTCTCCCCATAAGATGGAGTCGAGCGTCCTGTTTTATAAGATGGACCATCCCTATATATTTGGAGATCTTGAGGAGTGTTCAGATGTGATTGAGATTTTCTATGACGACGACAGTTGATACTTGGGAGCTAAGGATGTGACTTTTGAGAGTTTTTTGTATTAGCCTAAATTTTGTGTTTAGTCTCTCACTTTTGATTAGTCTCACTGAGAGAATAGGATGTATTTAGTTGACTAGGCTAATTTTCGGGCGCCAGCTTAGCGGCTTCCTATATAGATCAGAGTCCGAAGTATTGATTATATATATAGTAACAAGATGTGAAGGGTTGTACACTAACTTATGACCTGTGTGTGTGTTATTTTTATCTTTGATGTTTGTGTTATTTTATCGTACTTAGTTAATTATTAGTTTTTCCGAAAAACCGATCTCGTGCTAATACGATTACTGGCTTAATAATAAATATTTAGTTAATTTTTAGGAAAGCAAGTTTATGACGCTCGATTTTCAATATGATCATAACGTACTGAAAATTGGGTCGTTACACACGGTCCCCGAAGAGGACTGCCCTCGCGCACTCACAAGCGCCCCGCCTCACGGTTCGCTTGACCAGGCACTCCCAAGCAGCAAGATTAGGCCCACCCGCTCTCTCGCTCTGGAGGCAATCGTTTCGGACCTGGTTTTCAGGTCCCCTTTCCCCAAGTCGTCTCGACCCGGGCATCCAGGCCTAGGCCATCACCACGGTCCAACCCGGCCCGAAATCATAACTGTCTGAACCGATATTCAGAATTCAAATACTTCTTCTTATTTTAGCTAATAAGGTAAGATAAAATAAACTACCCCAAGTTATATAAAGGGGAATCAGAAGTCCCCTCAGGTACGTTACTCATTCCACACACCTTATACCTCTCAGATTCATTCTGATTTAGGCGTCGGAGTGTCTTTACAGGTCCACCTCCGTCACTCCAAGTAAACGATGCGACAATCGCCTCGACCTATAGGTTCCGATCCGATCCATCTCACAATCCGTACTAGAGATTTCTAGTACAAATTATATTATAAGGCAGGAAGCTTTCTATTTCTCTATTACCTATGATTTATGTTCAATGTTGTCTTATGTCTAATATATAATTTAGATTCTTATACGAAAGTCATCAAATTTAATTGACATTCAAGATTAACCAAAAAAAAATTTAATTATGCTAAAACAATACTTCGCTACAATGAGAAGCTAAGCAATTGTTAAATTAATAATTTGTAGCTCTTGGTATATAAGAATTTTATATGTACACTAAAAATCAATTTTTAATCAATTATTGTATATAAAAATAGATATTTAATATTTTATAAAAAAAATATTATAAATATATTAAATACCATTCTTGACACTCATATAAAAATACGGTTATTATTAATTAATTATGTATTTAAATTTTTTTAATTAATAAAATAAAAAAATACGTGTTTGATTCTTAAAAAAATACTGATATTAAAATAGTGTTTTTTTATAAAGAGTGTAGACTTAGTAGAATTATAAAAAGAATTATTATACTATTGTAAATACATTTGATTATTCACCTGTTATAGTTTTAATTTGATTATTCTACTATATATGATTGGTTTGATTATTCTATTTAATGTTTGATTATTTAATTGAAATATATATATATATATATATATATGGCGAACTTCTTTTAAGAAGGGGACATGAACTTATATAAAGTTTTGTCTATTGTAAGAGAGAAAGAGAAGATCTATGGCTAAAAATTTTGCGGCGCATGCAATTGTAATATTGATTACTGGAGTCGTAATAATTTCTTCTGGCAATGTTAAATTCCAAAAAGTTATCGTTGCAGAATCTTCGGCTACATTTGGTAATATTAGTGATATTAAAGTCCATAAAGCCGTTGCCGAATGTGTCAAGCGATGTCAGAAACGTTATGAACATGACCAATTGAAAATGGAAATTTGTATTAAGTTGGACTGTATTGCGTTCGAATGCATTAAACACTATCCACTTGATAAAGAGAAGATCGTGGCATGCATTGACGAACTTCGTGTTCATTATTACAAGAAGTAGCAATGTAATAACGGTAAGAATGTAAGCTTTTAGTTTATATTATTAATTATATAAATACTTGATGTGTCTATTTCTCTTCTTTTTTTCTTTTAAGAGTTTGGAAAATCTCATGAATTATGGAAAACTTTTTCAAAGTATTTACCTCTATGGTATAAAATACAAGGATTGAATCATTTTCAAAATTCGTGGTACTTTGACGTATCTCCTAAAATTAAAATATACGAAATGAATATTTCAAAAGTTTATTTCAGTTTTGAATATTTTGTTTCATTGCACCAGTTTATTATAAGCTTGTTCAATTTGAAATTTTATAATGGGACGTTATTTAAGCAATTCGAAAAAGACTAGGAAGCAATTCAATCTAACCTTTTATTTGGCTTATATATTGATTTTAATTACAATATTTGTTTTGTGTATGGGAAAAAAAAATTACAATCTTATTTTATTGTTTTATGCTTCAATCATTCTTAAATTTAAATAATCGTCTTGTGTTTTAAAAGTTAGTTGTGATGTGAAAAGAAATGTTTGACTAGGAAGTAATCTACAATGTTGATTTTCGATACATAATACACTTGTTTATGATCTTTACTATGTTGTATCGTACTTCAATTAAGGTTTCAATAATGTAATTATAAGGGTTAAGTACAATTTTATTTTCTAAAGTATAGGTCCAAAAAATTTTTTGTTTTTAATTTTTTTTTATACAAAATCGTTCCTAAGATTTAACTTGATTTTAAAATTGTCTTTATCTTAGGGACCAAAATCGTACGGAAATGACAGTGAGAATAGAGGAAGAGGTGAATCGTAGACAATTTCTTCTTTCCTTCCCCCTTCTTCTTCTTCTTCTTTTCTCTTTTTACAGGAGTAAAAACACTTTCTTTCTTTTATTTTTTCTTATCAATTGGATTACAAAATTTCCCATAAAAATTATATTTTTTAGCTATTTTTTTTTTCAATTGCAAAATCTCTAGTTGTTTTATTTTAATAAATAAACACTTTCGAAAAAAATTTCTTAATAATAATAAAAAGGGTGGTATTGTGCTAAAAAGAAAAGGAATAAGACAAGCACTATGTTAATTTCTCAACTTTATCTTAAAAGAGTCCTTCCCCTGCGCTACGTTCAGCAAATTAAATACACGTAAAAAGAGATATATATTTGTATTTTTTTATTTTTTAGAGTTAAACAAAATAATTTTTTTTGTTATGAATAATTTGGTTCAAAATTTTAAAATTTAAGAACGATTTTAAAATTTGGTTTTAAACTTTAAAGATGATTTTGTATGAAAAAAAAAATTAAAAAAAAATTTTGACCTATACCTTACAGACTAAAATTATACTTAACCCTAATTATAATATATCTATGAGACAATAGTAGCTAATTACAATCAAATATAACGTAAACAAACTTGAAATACTAATTTTGCAAATACAATGTTAATATTATCCTTATGAAATAAAGCGGCCTTTTAGATCTAAATTAATTTGTGAGTTTTTGATGTTATAAATTCTTTACTCTTATCTAAATTTTGAAAGAGTAATAAACTATTGAAAAAATATTTAAATTATTCGCTCATATAACATACAAAATAAGTTTATCAAAGAGAGAAAATCATGATATATTAATACTGCATGTGGCCATGATAAAATGAAATAAATATTTTAAAATTTTAGTTTAGTTCTGATTTTCTTTATTGTACTTGGATATTTTATTTTGGTCTCTATATTTTGTGAAGTTAAAGTTTGAAACACTATACTACTATAATTACCATTACGATTACGATTAGGGGAATATGGATAATAATTTCCCAATAATTTTGTTCTAATTAACCAGATAACCTCTATCTTAATTTGTCTGTGTTTGTTGTAGGTTGGCAAATTAGAATTGACATATTAATAAATCCTCCGTCGAATGGAAGAAAATATTAAATAAATTGATCAGATTAGGAAGAAATTCGTCTTGCTTATTTTTAATACTTGTAATGCTTTTATTATGATCTTTGCTTATAGTATGGTTCAATTATCATTAAGTCACATGGAAAGGTTATTATTAGTAAAAATTATTAATTCTTTTTATTTTAATTAATAATCAATAAATACATTAAATTTATATTTTTTTTTATACAAACCTTTGTAATCGACAATCTTAACATATACGCTCTTAAGTCACATATTAATTAAATGCTGATTTAATTGGTACAAACTCGAACTTTTTTTAAATAAATAAAATAAATATTTTAATTATTGAAATATATATTTTGGAGTATTTTTATCAAAAAGCATCACATTATTTATTTTATTTACAGTATAAACAAAATAAGTTAATATATATCTTTTTTATGCTATAAACGAGATAAAGCTAAAAATAAATGTAATCTATATCTCGTTTACAGTGTAAACGAGATACGTGTTAACTTATTTTGTTTATACTGTAAACGTGATAAGAGGGTAATTATAATATGTATAGTGTAAATGAGATACGTAAGACAAATTTCAAGCAGTTATAAAAGAATATGCAACCTTTTGTATCCTCCACAAGTATTTCACTACTTCTTTGCTACTTATTCCTTTCGAAAATAAGCCAAAATATCTAGTAGTAGTGGTTTCTTGGTTGTTAGTGTGTATCCCAATTGCCGTATGAAAAATAGTGATAATGGGATAACATTTGAGTGTGAGAATCCCATTCTGTTGCATACCCGGCCAGTACGCTCATTGTTGGAACTGAAGAGTCTGATATTGGGTAGCGTCGGTGGTAATGGGAGAAAAGAGATCAAAAGGGTGGGGTATAGGTTGCTAGCACTGATGAAAAACAGAATTTTTCAGTTCTGCCTGTTTTGGCTCCATGGCAAGGAGCATGTGCGCCTGATGTTTGACGACCATAGGAGAATCATGGTGGATCAAGTGATGGAGCTTTTTGCGGAGGTTGGCAACATCGGGGGTGGTGGATCTAGCTCGTCAAACTTCATCCAAGATGACCCATCTCTTACACCACCATCGATTCATGTTGCCAGTCTAGTGGAAGACATGGAGGTCGACAGTGAGGACTCTGATGAGGAGTATGTTGCAGATAGCAACGAGAGCGGTTCCTCTGAGGATGATGATGAGGAAGAGTTTGTACCAGAGACCCTGGTTAAGGCATCACATAGGTATCTTTTGCCTCCTCCGCATCCAATTCCGGCCTTGTCATCTGTACCCAATCACTATGGTACGTTGGATCTGGACGTGATGCATGAGAAGAACTTATTTTCCAACACGGGTGAGGAAGATTACAACTTGGACGGTGGTGTAGAGTTTAGGATTGGCCACAGATTCAAAACAGAGATGTAGTAATGCAGGGTGTTAAGAATTACAGCATTTGCAGAAGTGCTGAATATCGAATAGTGGAGTCGAATTGATTAAAATGCCATGTGCGTTGCCGACAACATGCAGCAGGCTGCCCTTGGAGTCTCCGTGTTGCTCTCTGACAGAAACTCAGATACTGCTAAGTTAAGGATTCATTGTGTTCAATGTTGTCAATTGTCCTTATTATGCTTGTTGAACTTGTTTACCTGTTTACCACTATTGTCCTATTTCGCTAGGGAGGTGGGTAGGGTGGGAGGAGCGCACACGTGTTTATCACCCACAATGTCGTAGAACCATCGACAGTTGGACAATAGTCTCATCTACCGTGTCATCCTCTTGTTGATACAATCAAACCCGTCCGTTAGTATCACTTCAAATCCTCTTACAGAAAGGTCTGGATGGCAAAGCAACAGGCATCGCACAGATATACAGTGATTGAGAGGAGTCTTACAATAAGGTATTAAGGTTGCTGCAATTATTGCAGAGTTGTTGTCCGGGAATGATGTGTGAGATCAGCGTTGCACCGTACTATGATGGCCACCTCATGGTGCGTGACTACAGCATGTCTGATAAGGTATTTTGTGCTTTCCCTCCCTGCGTCGAAGCTTTCAAGCATTGCAAGCTATTTGTCTCCGTCGATAGTATGCATCTATATGGAAATATGGTGGTGTTCTCCTTATTGCAGTTACACAAGATGGTAACAGCAATATCCTTCCTATAGCCTTTGCAATTATTGAGTCATCCAGTAGTGGGAGCCACCGGAATAGGCAATGCTATGCCTGAAGTGACAGGGAACAATCCTCCTAACCCTGTAGACTTCGTGGCCACTCTAGGAAATATGGCCGCAGCGATGCAAGCGACAGCCGAAGCCCTGGGAAACCAAATAAATAATGGTAACAATGGCAACAACAGCGATAATTGTCCTATGACGCTCTCCTCTTTCCTGAAGGTTCATCCTCCGACCTTCAAAGGAACTTCGAACCCCACCGATGCAGATAACTGGATACAAGCTATTGAGCAAGCATTACAGGCTCAGCAGGTTCCTGATGAGCAGTGGGTTGAGTTTGGAACCTACCAGCTGCAAGGTGAAGCTCAGCATTGGTGGCAGGGTATAAGGCGCATTTGGCAGCCTGATGGAGTTGTGATCTCTTGGGAGTTGTTCTGAGAAGAATTCTATAAGAAATGCTTTCCCATCTCATTAAGAAATGCCAAGGAACTTGAACTGCTTTAGCTAAAACAGGGCCAGATGACTATTACTCAGTACACCAGCAGATTTGAGGAACTGTGCTATTTTCACACATTTTTCAAGGAGCTCCTGAGAACTTTGCTGAGTGGAAGTGTATCAAATATGAGGGAGGTCTTCGGAAAGATATTCAGAGCTTCGTAGCACCTATGGAGATCTGAACCTTCTCTGAACTGGTAAACAAAGCCAGAGTTGCTGAAGAATGTCTGAGAAAGGCGGCATTGGACAAGAATGACCACCGAAGCTCTGTTAGGGAAGATCATGGAAGAAATCTTGCGCCTAGGGGTCAAGATTTCAAACGAGGCGGCAATATTCCATAATAACATCGAGGCCAGAATAGTTTCCAGAGGTTCAATAATAACAATAACCAGGGAAGAGGACGCGGAAAACAGGCTCAGTTACCGCATGATGACTTGACTTGCAGGAGGTGTGGAAGGTACTATCCAAACACTCCGTGTAGGGCCGGCTGGGATGTCTGTTATTATTGTGGAAGAGCCGGGCATATGTCCTGGAATTGGCCAGAAAAGAAGAGTCAGGATGCTAGGAGAGCTCCGCAGGCGGGACGAGTGTACACTATGATGGCGGATGGAGCTGAAGGCACATATGCTCCGATTAGAGGCAATGATGGACTATTAATTAAAATTTTGACTGCTTTGCATGATAATGACCTGTAATACTTGTCAAAAACCACCACCGGGCTGTGTGGATTGTAACTTCCAAGGGAATGATTGAAAGATGATTTTTAGTTATGAAGACAAAACGGTATTTAGTTGAATTTGAGGGAGTGACTAGGTTCTTGAAGAATAATAACTAAGGTTATGTAGTTAAAGAGGACTGGAAGAGTAAGCATACAACGTGAGTCATAGGTTAGGGATCGAGAGTGTTGAGAGTGGTGCGACGACACTACTAGAATTGATGGAACTCAGAAGCTTGAAGGATTATAAAATTGAGCACGAAACCCGTTCAATTGAGTGTTCCCGGTATGAAATATCAATTGGACCAGAGAGTGCGTTAATGAATTCTTCCGAGCTGACCTAGCCTTCTTTTGTAGCTTACAATAGAATTCTAACCTGAACTTCTTCTTAAATAATGAATGGATCAACTCTTAATTCTATGCCTGACTTGCACGAATCTTGATCCTTCTAAATGAATCCGACTTTGTCTTGTCATAATAACGTAAAATCGTGAATCTTAAGAACTTGCCGCAAGTGGAATTGCTCTCTTTCGTGAAACTGGTAATCCGTTGACATCAGCTAAGGTTTATATAATTTGGTGCGTTATATCTTCTCCTCAACCAGCTTGAATTTCAATTCCTCTCTGAGAGTACACCTTAACTCCTTCTTGTATATCCTGTTAATCTCTAAAACTTGTTGTACCCACCATATGGAGCATCCCTTTATTCTACAACAAATACTGTTTCAGTAATTCAATTACTTATGGGATGTATTGCTCCGTTTATAATGTTAATACAGAATAAGAATTGGAATGGGAAAACACACCTAAGAACTTGAACCCGAGCAGAAAAATGAACAATGCGCTCATCTCAGGCTACTAAACTTGAATTTTGGGGGCAAAATTCCTAATTAGGTGGGTAGGATGTTAAACCCCGCTAAAATCGGTAAATAATTAGTCAATAAATTAAATTTTAATTAGAAAAATTAAAAATAAAAAACTAATATCAAAATAGGATAGAGCTCTTCAAAACGAGAATTTTGACACCAATTTCAAAAAATTTGACCCAAAATTAAACCGAACGGGCCGAACCAATCGAACCAGACCCGAACCGGGCTGTGAGCCCAACCGGACCCATTATTTAAATGAGCTTCAGCTCATCACTTCCCTTCCACTCTTCATTACGTTTCCAGCAGCCATGAAAAGGGGAAGGTAAGCTCAAAACCTAACTCCCACTTTCATCCACCATAACTTCTTCATCCGAGCTCCGATTGCCACACCGTTTGTGGCCACGCAACCGCAGTGATGAGCTCTACAAAGGCCAGTCTTTTCAAGGTGAGAAAATCAAAATCCCAGCTCCTACTCTCTCTTTTTCAATTTGTGAATATTAAGGTTTTTGGGTGTTAAGATTTTGAATAAATTGATGTTATAGGATCAAATTGAGTTGAGGAATGATTGGGCTTTGGTTCGATTGAGGCACATACAAGGTAAGGTTCATAAACCCTAGCCAATTTCGGTTCTAGTATGTTAAATATGAATTTTGAGCATGTATGGTGATATATGTGAAATTAGGTGTATAAGTGTATATGTTGGAGGCTTGGTGGTAATTGGAGCTAAGATTTTGGTTGGTTTCTCAAAGCTTGAGGGGCTGTGTTGTGACTTGTGAGGCTGCTTTGAGCAAAATATAGTGATCGGCCAAGGTATGGTTTAGGTTTCGCGCGTTTAATATATAAGGTGGTGTGAAAACTTAGGCTAGAAGAACTATAGGATAAGTTGAAATGGTTTTATGTATTGAATGATTAGTTTTGTGAGTTGATGATGTTGTTGGTATATGTTAGTGAGATTTTGTGGTTATGGTTTGTTGATTGGCTAATAATGATTTATGGGTGGTTATCAATGAATTGAGAAAATGAGTTAATAAATTTTAATATGGTAGCTTGTGGTTGGAAGGGTGGAATTTTGAATAATGTATGAGTTTTGTGAATTGGTGTGAGTATTAATGTGTTAATAGATAGTATTAATGAAATGGAGCTTGATATGTTATAAATGTGCAGGTTTCATGGGTAACGGTTAGAATTATGGGTAATGGGTAATTGTTAGATGCAATTTCTAGTTGATGGTGATGAGTTAGTAAGGTTGATGTTGCTGAAATTCTGTTGATTGGTTGGTTTATTATTGTTAGAAGAAGTGTAGAATTTTAATGCTTTAAAGTGTGCTTGTATGATATAGATCATGGTAATTTCTGATAGGTACATGGAACTGAGATTTTGGAGTAGGATTATGATATAATTAAAGTAGATATGGTGATGAATGAGAGGAATGGTGGATTAGTATAAGTTGGAAACCTAGAGGACTAAATTTGGTTAGTGAAATTGAGGAGTCTTGCTGCAGAAATTCTTAATCTGTTTAGACAGCAACTTAAAACGAAATCTGGGAATAATCTGGACATGATTTTCAAAATAATCTATTTTTTTAACAAATTTCTATAAGTCAAGATTATTCCAGAAAAATTTTAGGGAATTTGTCCAAGTGGTTTGGAAGATATGCTTTTTTGAAGTTTAGTGGTTGCAGCAGATTTTTCTGGTTTTCTGGTTCTGTAGTACCAATTTCCAGACACTACAACTTTGGATTTAAATGGAATTTTGAGTTACTTCTAAAAGGGATTTAAAGATTTATCAGTCTATTTTAAGTGAGAATATGTTTCAAGTCCATATCTATTTTTTAGACTTAGATAAGTCATTTGGAAGATGGGTTGTTTGCTGGAAATTCTGAACTGATTCATAAAAACAGGGTACCTCTTCCAATTGATAATTAATTACTCAAATGAAGTGATATGAACCTGAAACTTGTGGGTTTTTAAACTTGGGAATGTTAACTGTAATTCCACCAAAATTTAGAGGCAACGGATTAGAATTAGAATTATTTTGAAATTTATAAAAATACTACTGTTGTCTGTTTTTTTGGAATTTTGTAAATGCAGTAGTAGAATTCTAAATTTTGTAAAAAATTCAATTCTAATCCAAGTTCATCAAAACCTAACTTAAATTGAAGATTAGGATCTCTAGAGTTACCTTACCAAGAAAAATAGGTCGTGCATAAGTATTTACAACACAAGAAGGTTTTAGATTAAATAAGCTTAGGTAATGAAAAGAAATGTAAGTTGCCCCTAGGAAGAGTTAAAGTTAAAGACAATGATATTGAGAGATAAAGAGAAGAAAGAAGAATGAGGAACAAGGAATGAAATAAAAGTTGAGAATTGATGATGTTAATCAATCAAGAATAATAAAATGTATGAGCAATGAGTTAAGTAAAGTTGAGAATGATGAGATGACATATGAATTGGTTTCGAGAATGAAACTGATAATTATGGGAAAATGATTGAATAACTTAGGCTTGGGGAGTTGTCCCCATGTCAGCCGAGATTTTTTCCGTAGTTGTTATTGAGCTTGGGGTATTGTTTTTTCCATGTCAGCTTGGGGTGTTGTCTCTTTTTTCCAAGTTAGCTTGGGATTCGTCCCATGGATATTATTGAGCTTGGGGGCGTTCTCTTCCCCATGTCAGCTTGGGGATTCTCCCCATAGTGTATTTCTGAGCTTGAAAACATGTCAGGATGGCTACGTAACCGACAATTGATATCAACAGCCATAGGACAGGCATGCATCACGTGCACATTGTTTGAATTGCTTATTTGTGAACTATTTGAGATTGCCTACTTGAACATTAACTGTTATATTTGCTAATTGCACTATTTGTTTCCTACTTGTGCGTGAGTTTGTTTGATTATTTGTCTCTGTTGAATTATGGATGACGGAGAGACGGAGGAAGGGGGAAATGGTTTGGTGTTTATGTTAGGTATAAAATTGAGTAAGCTTAGGAATGTCTAGATTACCTACCCCTATTTACAATTGTATGACGGAGTTCTAGGATTGCCTCTGGCATTCCCAAGACCTTATTTATTATACATGTGGCACCTTTACCATGCTGAGAACCTCCGGTTCTCACCCCATACTGTGTTATTGTTTTTCAGATGTAGGTCGTGAGGCCCCTCGCTAGGCGTCTGGATTCCTGAAGCGGAGTAGTCCCTGGGACATTTTGGGTTCTCTGTTTGTATATTTATGACTCATGTACTTAGCTTGCTCTCCAAGAAACTTGTTTATTTTGTTCCTTATAGAGGCTACAGGAGAGTTAGGGACTTGATTCTGTATTTTTGGTGTTTGGGATACTTGTGTACATATATGTAAATATTCTCCGGGCAGCCTTGGCTTTGCAGGCTGAGTCAGGAGCTAGTTCCTCTGTATTATTGGTACTCTTGTGACTCTTTCACTTATTCCTATCCTTAACTTTTAAGTTTTTTAGCACGCAAGTAATTTTATTTCTTGAGCATTGCGCCTCTTATTTTGCGATTTTGTTTTACCCGTTTTTCAAGGCTCCTAGTATATTATCTCTTTCCACTATTATATGTAAATATTTTCTGTTTAGGGGTCCGTAACACCACACTACCCATGTTCTACGACTTAAGCGTAAAACTCTGTGTAGTAGGGTGTTACATTTATTATTATAATATCATATTTAAATCATGATATTACTAATAGCAAAGATATTGCTTATATTTACTGTATTACTTACTTACATATTATAGGATCCTTTAA